>NW_009701571.1:0-1707 GCF_000703405.1 Apaloderma vittatum
TCGACCCGGGCAGGATCGGAGCCCCGCGGGTTCGCGCTTGTGTGCGTGGCGGCAGGCTCTCCTCTCTTCTCCCCTCCTCTCGCCTCCGGTTTTGCGTGGGCCCGGCTGGCTTATCTCCTGCTCAGCGGTCGAGGCGATGGGAAATGCCCAGACCTTCTTTATTCGCCAGTCCAAGAGTGCAGGGGGAGAGGGAAGGGCAGAGTTCTCTTGGAGATGGGGTTGGAAGGGACCTCGAAAGATCATCCTGTCCAACGCTTAATGGAAAGGAAGCCTGATTCGTTAGATTTTGTTCTCTTGGAAGTCCCTTTGTATTTAAAATGAACAGGCTGGGCTGTGTCTTAGAGGAACATCTTTTCACAAAAAAGCAGCAGCGACTCCAGTAGCATGTGGGATCTGTAAGGGAGGCTTATCATAGCAAAGGATGCGTGGCTTGGCAAAGACAGAATTCGAGAATGGAAGAAAGAAACCTGTAAATGTTTCAAGGCTACAGAGAAAAAAGGGAACTTTTCCTTTTTTTGTATATGAAAGGAATGCAGTTGAGGCTGACAAAATTAAATTTCCTGTCTCTTAATTGCATGGGTGAAAATGAGAAACACTCTTGGAAAAATGAGGTTTTGAGACAGTCTTGCACTGGACAAATTCCACAGCCCTGTAAACTAGTTCTAAAAGATTTGTAGACCAATCTCTTACTGGGTTCCTCCTCTGAAAATGTTTTTTGAACATTATTTATTAACTCTAGTCCACCTGGATTTCTCACTTTGCAGTTAAAAATAATTATTTTAAAGTTCCCTGTCTTTATTTCAGTATTTGGTGTCTTCATGCACTGCATGCTTACATATTTAAGACCGTGTATGTCAGATGTGTGTGGGCAGATGATTGTGAGAACAAATTAATTGAGAATATGAGAAGAGGACCCAAGATCTTCCTCTGCTTCATACTCACTCGGGCTGTTGCCAATTTCATAGCAGCGTGGCCATTAACAAGCTGTAAATCACAGCTATAGCAGAGCAAGTGAAAACAGGAATCTGAACTTGCACGTGTTTTTTGTCTCATCCTGCAGGATGAAGAAACGCGTAAAGATTATGACTACATGTTGGATCACCCTGAAGAGTATTATAGGCATTATTATCACTACTACAGCAGAAGATTGGCACCTAAAGTGGATGTTAGAATAGTGATTTTAGTTACAGTGTGTGCCATCTCCGTGTTCCAGGTAAAATTTTGTGTTTGAGTGACACTGCTTAGTGAGTTTCTGAGCAAGAGGAGAGTTATCTGTAGCTCTTGTAACATGCCAGTTGTTAAACAGCATTGATGAGAAGGCCCATTCCTGTCCTGCTATAATAAACTTCTCTGTAACGTCCATAACAAATCTAAAGTCAGGATGTACTGGGCAGTGTTTTGACAGCCCTTGGTGGGTACCTTGGACAAAGGTATTAGTTTCTTTAAATGGTAGGATATTTCACAGAGACAAGTGCAGTTTTTCTAAAGAAGTTACTTAGTTCTTCATGGCAGGTGTAGAGCAGCCTGTTCCTGAGCACAGGCAGGGCTAGTGCTCCAAATAATCATGTACCAGTTTATCAAGCTGTATAAGTAATTTTTTAAAAAAACAGACTAATTGCAAACTAAATTCAAGGCTTAGGTCTTCAAGACTCAAGTATCAGGAGTTCATTTGAGTGTGTGTCGTGGGTTAGGGCTGGGCCAGCCTCT
>NW_009701572.1:0-273 GCF_000703405.1 Apaloderma vittatum
GGCTGATTTGGGGTCGGTTGGGGCCAATTTGGGCCTGTTTGGGCCGATTTGGGCTGATTTGGGGTCAGGTTGGGTGGATTGGGGCCAATTTCAGGTGGATTTGCGCCAATTTCGGGCCGATTTTGGGCGGGTTGGGGCCGATTTGGGCCAGTTTGGTTTGATTTTGGTTTGATTTTGGGCTAATTTGGGTCGATTTTGGGCCAATGGGGGTCGATTTTGGGCCAATTTGGGTCGATTTGGGATGCTTTGGGCCAATTTCGGGGTTGGTTTGGG
>NW_009701572.1:367-691 GCF_000703405.1 Apaloderma vittatum
GTTTGGGGGTTGGTTGGGGCCAATTTGGGCGGATTTGGGCTGATTTGGGGTCAGGTTGGGCTGGTTTGGGGCCGATTGGGGTCAGTTTGGGCCGATTTGGGCCCATTTGGGGTCGATTTGAGTTGATTTGGGGCTGATTTGTGCTGATTTGGGGTCAGTTTGGGCCGATTTTGGGTGGGTTTGGGCCGATTTGGGGTCGATTTGGGCTGATTTGGGGTTAGTTTGGGTCAGTTTGGGCCAATTTAGGGCCGATTTGGGTCGATTAGAGTTGATTTGGGGCTGATTTGGGTTGATTTTGGGCTGATTTGTGCTGATTTGGGGTCA
>NW_009701573.1:0-18255 GCF_000703405.1 Apaloderma vittatum
GGAGCCCGGGCGGCGGGGGCTGCGAAGGCTGCTGCGAGCGGGCTCCAGTCCAGCAGTGACTTATAAAGGGAGCAGCCCAGAGGAATGTATCTCCTTCGGCTGATAAGCCGAGATGACTGGAGGGGTTTGAACTACCTTTGCAACCCCCAGAGGAGAGAGGGAGGGGAGAAAGGAAAGAGAAAAAAAAAATGACAGGAGAGAAGAAAAAGAAAAATATTTCAGCACTTGGATAATGTCAATAAACAACCCCCCTCTCAAGTGGCAGGGAGGAATGCGTTGGGTGGAGAGTGGAGAGAGTAGAGTGGGTTTGGTGGGTTTCTTTCTTTTTGTTATTTTTTTCTTTCTCTTTTTAAATCGCGTGTTATGTGTTCATCATGCAAAACTCTGCCTCGATTGTAGCTGGGGCTGCAGGCTATAGGCAAGAGGGGTGGGAGGGAATTGGAAGCACCGTCCTGAATGCAAGCTGCCATGGGCAGGTTTGTGGTGTCATCGCAGTGGGGTGAACTCCAGACGTGCAAGCCGAGCATGAAATGCTCTGCCATGCCCTGGCCATGGCTGCATTCACCCGAGTGCTGCCTTTGGAAATGGGTGGGAAATTACTCCTAAGCTAGTTTTAAGCAATACAGCCTCCCTACAGTCAACAGCCCCCTAACCTATACAGGGTCTCTGCTTGCTAAGAGAGCACCAGTCTCCGCATTACTCTCCCATCCAGACTTCTGCTGACTTGAGCAGAAGAGAAAATGTGTCAAGAGAAAATGTGCTGCTCCACCGGTTAAACCAGCCCAGTTCCGTGGACTTCAACTGTCCACAGGATCAGTGGCCCTGAGGAGTCTACAGAGAGCCTGAGCTACAGAGGCTACAGCCCTGCCACAAAAGTCAGGCTGGAGGGGAGCTGTCAGGGGAGATCCAGTCCAGCCGCCCCCTTGCTCTGCTCCCCCAGGTGCCTGTCCTCCTGTGCCTCTGCAAGAAACACCACAGGCCAGATATCAACTGAATTGAAACGTCTTTTTGCTGTAGCAGTCACAGGAGTTCGCTGAATGGCACTAGTCACAATTTAAAGGCAGGGTGTTTTAACTGGTTCCTTTTCCCACCATATTGATCTCGTATTTAGGTATTATTTCATTGTTCCCAAGCTTGTCATCCAACAGAAGACATTCTTCCTTCCCAGGCTGGGACACTATACTGCTCTCCCCTTGCCTCCCACTGCAGTGGGATAAACTGTGGGTGCACCCCATTTCCTTGCAGCACTCCAGGCACCCATAGTGCACCCAGCACGTGCTTCTGTTTTTGTGGGAAAGCCAAAGAGGGTTGTAGGCAGAGCTGTTGAGAAGGAAAGCCATAAATTCCCTCGGGGAAGGAGGTCCCTGTTTCTGTCACTGAGGCCTGGGGAGTTGTGCACTGCTGTGGGTATCACTGGGTGCTTGGTGCATGATGTACTGCCATGCTCTACCCGTGCTACTAGCCCAGCCTCACCGTCTCAGCTCCCAGCTGCAACGGGCAGACTTAAATTCTAAGAGCAGTGGATGGATAATTTAGGTGCTTTAGCATGAATTCAGTAGCACTGTTAGCAGCCAGCAGAATTCTGGGACAAAAGTATTACCCTCTCACCTACAGCTCTGCTGTCCATATACCATTGCACACACTCCTATGCTACCCAGAGGCTTCTTCTTTTTTTTTTTCCAAATTACTAGTTTGGAGAAGGAAAAAAAGCCACTGTGCTGATGTCTGTATATAGCCGCAACTCAAAGTGCTCGGAAATACATCTAATTTGTAGTGAGCAAAATGTTTGATGCTGTCAGAAAACTAGATTCCTAGTCTCGAACTGGCAGTTTCTAAGCTCAGTTTACCCCTTTGTGTTAAACAAATGTTCAAGGACCACGAGAAGTGTCTGCATTACCAAAATATAATAAATAAAAGAGCCCAGTGAAAGTAAGCTTTTTGAACAAGAATAAAACACCCCTCGAAATGCGCACAAGCCAAGTGCTCCAGCCCTAGGCTAGGGCAAACACGGGATGAAAATGGCTGGCAATGAGCATAAGATTTTTATGCTCTAGGTGCTCTCACAAGAGGGTGTGTTTGTGTATATGAAACTGATAATTAATATTGGAAGTGCCCTGTGTTGACACAATATGTGACAGTGTTCAAAGTCTAGAGGGCCACACAAAGCTGTCATTAGGTGTTATATGTGGTTATTTTTGTCCACACTTGAAAAGCTTTAGTAGCATAACTGTGTTTTACGTTGTTTTTTTTTTCAACTCAGGTTTATTTGCTGCATTAGCATCAAAATGTTTTACACCTGAATAGCCAAGCACTGGATCAGGAAAAAACTATAGCATATTTAGGACCTTTATTCCAGTCTAAATGCATCTACCTGAAGGGAGATTTTACCATTCTGTGGTTGTATTATTAATAGCAGAAACTTTCCAAAGGGTGAACAACACTGATTCCAGCCCTCATCAAAAACAGCCCACAAGCAAGAAATAAAAGCAGTACCTGGTTTTGATGTTCAAACTTCAAGTGCAGAACAAGGCAACTAGTTATTAATGTGCTTTTGTCTAAACCCTGTGAACACCTTTGACATGGGAAAGGTCATACCATTTCTGTACAGAAACACATTGAACTCAGTTGCCGCTGTAGTTGAACAAGAAAGGAAGGATGCTTCTCTCCTGTAGCTTTGTTCCTTGTCTAACAGCAAGTATCACCATTTAACTGAGAATTTTGAGACAGACTGGCTCCTTTTCCTTGAAGTCCAGCCTATTAGTGAGGGGAATGCAGGGCACTGGGGCTGAGCTGTGTGTTGCTGTGCTGGGGCCAGAGCACGAGGATGGGGAGGAACCAATCAGGCAGGGAAATGGACCAGCCATGGGGAAGAGCCTGGTCTGAGGACTTGAGCCATGTTACCAGGTGCCCTGTGAGGATGCTGTGGTTTTTGGCACATGCCACATCTGCTCTTTGCCCACAGCTGCCAGTCCTCATGCCAGGGCCCCTTCCCATTCACCTGGGTGCTGACAGCGTTGGATGGGTTCTCCAAATTGCAACCAGGCAGGAAATTCCCTCTCGAGCTGCAGAGGATGTAACGGGAAGAGGAAAAATTTCTTAGTCAGCATCAGCTTCATTTCTGATGGATGCCTCAATTTCCTCAGCCGTAAGAAAACTCTCCACCCAAAGAAGTCCCTGAGTATGGAAAGCAGTTGTGTGTCTGGATCCCCTGGGCTTACAGCTGCATCCTATCTTTCTTGTTGCCTTTGTGAGACTTGGGGCTGGTGGGAAGCAAATTCAGATCAGAGGGCACTTTCCTGCTGTGGAGAAGCCAGATGCAAGCTCACAGGGCGCTACCCTCAGTCTTTGCACCGAGGAGGGTGAGGGTGTGCAGCAAGGTTTTTTTGTAGTGCAATTCCCAATTAGGCACCTGGAAAGCAAGAGAGAGACATTTAGAGGTGACTCCTAAAACTGTGCTGACTGTTGTGCCAGTGTGCCCCAGTGTGCACTACAGGGATTGAAATCACCCTCAAATCTTCCACCAAAGTGATTGCTACAGTGTCTATTGAGACACTCTGCAGTTGCAAAGAAGGATGCCTGTCAAATGTGAGCCTCACTTCAAAAAACTCCCCAAGAGCTAAATTATGCAGCAGCAGGACAGAGAAGCTCTGCCTGGATGAGCTCTCCTGGCTGGGACAGGTGTTCCTCTGCTGTTTGGCTTTGGGCAAGTCCCCTGTGCAAATAACTTCACCTTCTTCTCTGCAGCTTGTCTGGCAGAACAGGATTTTTTAAAGTAGTTTCGGGACCCGTCTTCTTTAAGCTGTGCAGCCAAATCACAGGATTTCTCATGCATGTAAAAGGCCCCTCCACCTGGTGTGAAGTATTTGTGGTGACGAAAAACACATTCCAGTATCATTGTCACTATGGTTTTCACACTGAAGCACACAATGAAATAACTGTTAACCTTTCATCATATGTATATATCAGATCTCATTTTCTGTCCCATTCCCTGACCCTTTAGCTAAAGGCTGGATCTGGACAGGTTGCTCGACTACTTTCTGGTCTGTTTCATACACCTGCAGTGTGGCACAAAAAGACCCCGTGTGATACAGTCACCTCCTTGAGTTGAATATATCTTCTTTCATTCTAGCAGAGGGACGTTGGATTCATGTGACAGCTTGGGAAAATGGGGGGATATAATGGTGCTACAGGGGGCTCCCCATCAGCAGAGAAAGGACAGGGAGGGGATGGTCTGTGCTGCAGCCATCAGAGTTGGCTCGGATGTGTCCCTGATGGGTGACAGTTTCTTGCAGCGCCTGGTGCTGGTGTGCATAACTGATGGGAGTCTGTGCTGCCTCAGCCATCAGCCCCTCACACAAGAGCTGGGTCAAGGGCAAAAAAAAAGAGGGAGAGTGGGAGTTCAAGGAGGAAATGCATGATATTTGCATTCCTGTAACCGGAAGTTTCCAGAAGACTCCAGTTTCCTGTGAAGTTTCTTGCTAACTTGGCAGTGGCCTGCACGTGTACAGCTTGTCCAGGTGAAGGTTTGGGGTCACAAAAGAGGAAGTTGTTTTACTGCAGTGCCTTTACAGTGCAAAAAATAGCTTTCTGGGGTGGTGAGCAGCTCATGAGTCTGTTAGCTGTAGTGTGTTAACCCCTGAGAATCTTGTGTCTTAATCCAGACACTTGTTTTAGTCTAGTACCTTGCAGTTTTTGCTTTTTCATCAGAGAATCTGATAAATGCACTAAATACTCAAAATGAGCAAAGCCTGTCAGTAGAAGCAAAGCCTGTCTGCATCTTCTCTGCCTCTCCTATGGATATTACTGTGATTCCCCAACCACAGAGTAAGGGAGAAAGCTGCCACTCAGCTCAGCACCTACTGCCCCAGTTCTACTTGCTGGTGGGTCCACCAGCCTTTCCAGAGCCGAGAAGCCTCAACTGCCACATTTATTTTGGATTTGGAAGCACATACATGGTCCCTGCACCTCCCTGCTGTGAAGGGAGCCCTAGTGAGCCAGGTGGGAAGCAGCTGCCCAGCACTATGCCCTGGGGAGCCGGTGGCTTGGGAGGCACATCACTGCCTTGTGTGCATGATAGAAACACCTTTGTGCTCACTGAATTGGGCTGAAGGGACCTTTGACTGCAGAAGCTGTTGCAACACATGCGTAAACTCAGGTTGGTCTTCTCTAACTCTTCAGAGCCAGCACAGCCTCCCTCGCTTTCCTGTGGATTACCTGCCGTGATGGTCCACACCTTTCTCAGACAAGAGACAAGCTGGCACACCTTGTCAACACCTTCCAAAACCAGGCTGAGCTGTGCTGGCTGCTGTCTGTGTTATGGTACAACCCAAACCCTTTGTTTTCCTCCTGTGATAATGCAGGCACGGAGGGGTCTCCATTAGCTCTTCCTCCCCTCTGCACACCTGCATCCCTCTCCTCCAGTGGTTTTCAGTCAGGTGTCTGAGTTGGCAGGCATGAGGGCTTAGCCAGGAGAAGGGTTCCTGGCTCGGCATGGGATGGGCAGCAGAGCCGTGGTGGGCACCTTGGGGCCACACGTGGGTGGGATGTGAGTGGAGGAGTGGAGGGGAGTGATGCTGAGGAGCTGGTGAGGAGCAGGAAAAGCAGCAGAGATGCTTGAGGAGCAGTGGCAACGCATCGGAAAGGAAGGAAGGGTGGAGGCTGAGGTGGGTCAGGGAGAAGAGTTGTCTTGTTTTTCTGCTGCGACCTTAGTGTCCTGGGAGTGTGAGGGGCTGCTTCAGTGGCCCTGGCAATGGGCAAGTCATGGCCAGAGATATTCTGCTCCTGGGCTCTGCCTTCCTGCAGCAGTGGAGGGCAGAGGCCACCTTTCCTGTGCTGACTTTATTTCTATGATTCTCTAATTTATCTTCATGAGGGAGGGCAGCATCTCCTCCAGCTCAGCAGCCCTCAGCTCACAGTCTCTCTGTGGGACAGTCCTGAGAGCTGCTATGACGTTACTGTGAGAACCACTGGGCCACTGTCCTATCCCAGGTCACCCACCAGCATCCCCTGCTTCATGCCAGGCAGTGTGCAGCACCCCTCACCAGAGCCCTGCTGTCATAGAAGCCATGTCAGTGTCAGATTGTCCTCCTCTCACCACCTCACAGGTAATGCCAGAAGACGTAGATGGGGAGTTTTGGGGTGTTGCAGCCCCAGGAGCTGTGTGAAGGTGTCTGCTTTGAGGAGCTGTGCCTGCTGCCTGGCTCCTGCCCTCCTCCCTGGGGGCTGTGAGACTGTGCCTGCATAGTTTCATGCTCTGTGTTGTCAAGAGGAGAGTGGTAAAACTAGATGGGAATCCAAGGAACCATGACAGAAAAGATCACAGGGTGAGGGGGTCTGGTCAGGGAGTTTCCTGCTGTGAAATCGGGTGAAAAGTTGATGAGGACTTAATCAGAATCAGTGATGCTGACCTAGGCTTCCCTTTGCACTCGCTGAGGTGTTTGCAGCCCCACAAAGGTCCAGCCAGGTCTGGGCTTGCCCTGTTTTTCTGTCTCCAACACAATTCTCCCTGGTGCAGAGCAATGGGTCCCCTCCACCCTGGGTCTGTCTGCTGCCAGGAGGTAGCCAGGCTGGGCAGGATCTGCCAGGCATGCACCAACACTGTGTCCTGGGCCAGAGCTGGGGAACGAGAGTATCCAGAGCATCTCTCAGCCTCTTAGTATCCCCAGGTCTGTGAAAGTGCTGCTTAAACTTTGCAGTTAACGGGGCTGAGGGTTTTGCAATCTCTGCCTCATTTTCTGTGTTGCAAACACTGCATTGTTGTAACTGCTGCTTTAGTTTGGAAATGCTCACTTTCAGGCAAGAGCAATCTTTCAGTAGAGTGCAAGAGAAGAGTAATATGTGACTTGCTAAATACATCACCAGATTTTAAAGCAGTACAAACAGCAATTAATGAGATCCTGGGCAATTTGCATTGCTTTCTCCTGAATAATGGTGCACACATCAGTAGAACTAAGTATTTTTCTTGTGTAGCAATTTAATTAGAACTGATTAAAGTAAACATGTCCTGAAGGTTTGAATATGATAGTGGCATTACATTATAAATGTCATTTTGATTAAGTAATGGCTTCTTTGCTTGAACAGGGTAACTATCCACCCAAAACACAGAGGTGAAACTTAAGTTGATAATAAAACTCCCACCAAATTCAATAGAGCTATATTTCACCTTAATTGTACTCATAATTATGCTTTCACAGTTTGATTACAGAATTGACTGTTTCCCACTTGGAGGGGGTATACATTGTTGTACACCTCCTACAAAAAAAATGGGAACCGAGGACTGTTGACATGCAGTACCTGAGCCTGGGCATAGGAATGAGGTGATTTGCCCGTTCAAGTGAAATGATGGAGCTCCCTTGTCCCTGGATGGGACAGGAGCACTAAGAGTTGCCACGTGGGCTCTCACTAGACAAGATAGTGTATGATTAGCCTGGAGCAGTTGTTGGCAGTTCCTGTGGATCTGGCTGCTCCAGTATTTGGGAGAAGTAACTGAGGAAAGCAGGCAACAGTGAGTAGGGTTAAATATGCCACATGAGACCTTACCTCCACTGGAAAAGTATAGAGGGACTTCACAGGCAGAAAAATGTTGAAAACAACTGTTCTTGATGAGCAGATAGCATTCAGTACCCAAGGACCTGTCTGGATTACCCCAGGACATACTTTACAAATAGCATCTGCTTCTGCAAACCTGCTATTTAAAAAATCTCTTGCTGAAGCCAAATCAATGCTCTTTCATTTGTGTACAACCCAGTTCGTGGGTGTGTATTTCCTCTGGACATCCCAGAGGATATCTCTGGCTCCGCTGTTTGTGAGCTGAAGTTGGTAACGTGACTGTGGACCTTACACCCTGACCCATACATGAGAGTGCAGCAGCAGGTGTGTGCTGCTGCTTAGCCCCACATCTGGCACCTTCTTCATGCTGTGTAATGGGCACAGGAGCTCAGATTTGACACCAGCGTTGAGGTGCTCTGCCTCCTCAGCACGGCGGTTCAGTGCTCTGTGTTTTTCATCTCCCTACCTGGAAAAACAAAGTAAAGCTATTCTCATTTGTAAAGCTGTCTGAGCCTTAAAGCTGTGAGTCTATATTAAACTGTGTGTTTTATGAGCAACAAAAGCTCTATGAGTAACAAAAGCAAGTTCATCATCAAGAGAAAATTTTTTGCCCTCCAAAATAACCCCAAAGCAGAAGTCTTCTAGGTCCAGATGCCAGTGATATGTTCATATCCCCTTGTTCAGGTCTGACCTAAGACCACCAAAGAAAATTAAATACTACCAAGGCCTCTCAGGGGTTGGGACCAGGACCTTCATGACTTTCATCTTAGCAGTGCTATTTGTGCTTTTATCTATAAAACTCTGCTTCTCTTTGTACGGTTGTTTAGTGTGGGTTAGAGACAGCCTGCTGTTTCATTGCAGACTTCCCTGCACTTACTAATTTAAGACTGCCGTCCATTCAGACTGAAGTTTCCAGGTTGGCTCATGATGAATCCATATGCAGCGCTTGAGAGATATTTCCGTATGCTGAAATAACAGGAGGCTTGTGGTACATCATGACTCTGTGGTGCTCCGCAATTCACAGCACAGAGGACAGACGTCACCAAACTGTTGTACACCAAAACAGTCAGTGTGCAATCATCCTTCACTGGAAGCCTGTATGATTGAACTGACAGACAGGTTTCCATGCCAGGTAAGAATAATGGACATATGTATTTTTAGTGGATTTGTGTAAGGAGAGCTTTCTTCGGTGCCTTCCACAGAGTTCCTGGCAGTGCTCTTAACAAACAACCACAACACACCAAGAGTGAATACTGACCTCCAAATGACCCAGCTTTGAATCTCGGTGATTTGCAGTCTGACAGCACAATTTGCTTTCTCCTGAGTTAGTGCTAATGTGAAGGAACAGGCAAAGACACAATAAAATATTGTCCCAAGTTTGCAAACTGAATCAGTCGAGTTCCAATCTGTCAAAATCGGCAGGAGGTGGGGGCCAGACTTACCCTTGCCCCCGATAACCCGTGTTCATGCAGGCTGAGAAGGCAGCAGGGAACAAGGGAAGGGCTGCAAAGGGCTGCAGGGCAGATTTCAGGTAAGCTTGGCTGCCAGGGAAGCATCAAGCTAAAGTAGATTTTTTTCAGCAAAGGCTCCACATCTAACTGTTTCAGGGATATTTCAGTCACGTTTTCAAAGCATACCATTACAGAGAGCCCTCTGGGAAGAGCTGGCTGCTCATTTTAGTGCCCAAAACTGCAGGCTAAGCTGTTCTGAAGATCTAGCTCTGTTTGTGGCTGCTGAACTGTTTTAAAAGCCAAACCCTTTCTTCATATAAACACCAAACTGCCTGATGTCAAGTCAGGTTTGTAAGATAAGATAAGAGTATTTCAGTGAGAAATAAATGGAAGGGAGTTTATGGAAACTGAGTTATGGTAAATAGATAGCATTGATATGAAGGGAGTTTTATGTGGTACAGATGTGGATAGAGAGTGTATATAGAGAGTGTATATATATTTTCAGAGCTGTGGGAGATGATGATGAGTGGGAGGCCAGCAGTTCCCCACCCCTGTCATTGCAGCAGCCAGGAACCCCGTGCCACAGGTCTGAGCACGGGAATCTGGCTGGTGGGATGCAGCAGCACGGACTCAGCTCAGAGGGTAATGAGAGGAATGGAGGGAATGTGATAAGGCTGGGGGAGGATTTGGCAAGGGAAAGGGAAGGAATGAGCAAGGGAAAGGAGGGGCTGTGGGGAAACAAGGAATGCCTCTTTCCACTGTCTTCCAATTTCCCCATACCAGAGGCAGGTTCGGGTCCCTCAGCTGAAACACCAGGGAACTGCTGCACTGAGAGATGTCCCCATTCCTCCTACAGATGAAGCAGATACCCTCACTAATGTCCCTTTAGCCATCCCTGACAGCAGGCAGAGAGGAGAGCATGCTACCAGCAGCTACTCATCCTGGCCACCAGCAACCTCAGCCTTTGTTATTAGCTTTGTGTTTGTAGGTGACTTGGCCCAAGCAAAGATGAACATCAGTGGAAGTCCGTAAGTTGCTGTGGATATTCTTGTGAAGATAGTAAAAGTCCGCAGGACCATACTTTAGAGATTATGCTTTTTAACAAAAAGATCTTGCTACTTAAAAAGGTGGACCAGTGTAATCCCACAACAGACAAAAAAGCTCAAGGGGTCACAAGTGGTTACGCTCTCTGGTCCTGGAAAGCTGCTGCACTGCAGAGCCATGGTGCCGCTGGATGCTGAAGGCAGAGCAGCCGCAGTGGTGTGCCACCACTCCCTGTCAGATCTGGTGTAACATTTCTGGCTCCAGCACTAACCCGAGTGTCTGCATATTCTTATCAGCAAGCCTTGCAGGTAGTGTTACGTGTTTGTCCACTTGAAATAGAAATATTCCTTAACTCTGAACCTCCCAGGCCTCTCGTGCTAGTTTCTCGTGGTGGCCAATAGATTGATATATTTATATTAAACCTTTTTGGCTATATAAATTCATGTCCTCAAAGGCTCACAACCATTGGAATTCAGAAAAAAAGACAATTAGAGAAAATCCATCATGATGCAAATGTACAAGTGAGTCTGTAGCTCACTTGCTATCCTCACTCATGCAAGCTAATGATCTGGTAGTTCTGAGGTGTGAATACAACCCAAGCCCTATATCTGATCACCTGCACTTTTACAGAGGTTTAACACAAATTTGGATTGGGTAGCTCACAAACACTTTGAGAAAGCTCTAAGACAGGCAGTCTTTAAAGTCATGGGTGGAGGAAGATAGTGGAACATAAGACAGACAAAGCTAGATAGGCTAGATGGCTCTAGTTAGTGCCAGTTCTGGGGTTTTTTAGGGGATTATTTGGCATAGATCCTGAAATTTTTTTATCATTGTCCAGTGTTAACTCTCAGTTTCTTGCAAGCCATCATACGTTTATCTGAAAGCACTAGAAAGATGGTGCTCTGCAGATTTCCTCACCTCCCAGAGCAGATCAGACTTCACTGCTGGCAAGAAAATACTGTCTGGAAAGAACTGTGGTGAGGAAAAGATTTCTCAACATCAGCAGTTTCCAAAGGGAAGACAAGGTCGAGCTCCCAATGAGTAATGTGAGGTTTGGTACCAGCAGGTCTAAATATCTCAGATAAAAGTTGTGATTTCATTCTGTTATTTTGGAGAAGATCTGGCCTACCAAGTATGCTGTGGCCACCCTCCTTTCCCCTCACAGAAAAGGAGTAGTCTTCCCTCCCTTGTTATTGGGGCACTGGCCTCCCGTAAGTGAGAGCGTTACATCCCTGTTCTCACTTCCTCCCACCAGCCAGCCAGCAGACAGGCCTCCTCGTATTTCCAGTGTTGCTTCCCAGGTGGCTTTCCCTATACTGAGTGGGCAAATCTTGGGTATGCTCTACCTCTTCAAAACTGTCCTCCTTTTCCCCAAACCAGACACTGATTTCCTACCTTCACACACACTCACCATGCTCTCTGCTGCGAAACGCACTAACAAGGGTTTAATTCACTGTCAGGTGGGTCCCCAAATGTCGCTCCTGTCTGAGAGGCAGGCGGCTGAATTCTGTTTGTGCTGCGGCGAAGGGCCGTGCAGCTGGATCTCAGCGGGGTATTTTGATCTCACAGTCAGACGATGTGCTGGTGAAAAAGATGTGTGATTGGTGCACTGTCGTTTTGAGTTGGAGGAGAAAATGATGAGGAACCTGCATTAATTAGTATGAAACCACACTTGGCAGGCGCTGACTCCTCCGCAAAGTATCTGTTGCTAGAGGGCATGAAATCACACCTGTAGAGTCAGATGGGCAAGGTGCAGAGGGAGTACCAAGAAGCAGGATTTACACCCAGACGATTCAGAAACCAGTGTGATGTTCTTGGGTGACAAATCTCTTAAAAGCAAGTGATGGTATCCCTTTGCACTTAGGCTCTGAAGTCATCCAGTAGTAAAGAGAAAATAGTTGGCCTGTTCTAGGCAGGAAAATACAACTGTGATTGCTGATGACTGACTGACAGCTCTGGGAAAAAACATCCAAACATATGGAAGTGGCACTGTGTTTCTGCTGGTGTTTCACCAGTAGTTCTCAATGTGTTGTGCAGTGGAACTCGCTATGGTTATATCCACTTTTCTGTGGGGAATACAAAGTTCAGGTACCTGAGGCACAGGGAAGGGAGGGGAGTCAGGCATTGTAGGAAATCCTCGTAAACTGTTTAGGGACACATGATGATTAAAGCAAACAGAGAGAGTGCCTTTGGGTGAGGTCTCAATAAACTAAAACTAAGCTACCTGCATCTCATTGCCTCAATTTTGTGACAGCCATTTGAGTGTAAGAGCAAGTTCGATATGGAAATGAGGATTTTTTTCCTGTTCACCTCTTTCCAGCAGGTGAAAACTAGAGTTTCCACATAAAAGATGCAAGGTATCAGCATAGATGACAATGACAATACCTCCCTGGGCTCTCAGGCTGGTTTTCATCTGCTAGGAACCTCTGCCTCAGTCAGTCTTGTGTGCCTATTTGGTGTTCATATTCATTTTCTCATGGGTTTCAAGGGAAATGAAATATCACTTCAGTTTCTTCCCCCACAAATCTTTGGTTTTACCACCACCACCCTTACAGTACCCTCCAGCACTGAACACAATAGATCATTAAACCTAAATTGATGCTTTCAGTGTTACTGGAATACAAGTAAAGCAAATTTCAACACAGCATTAAAAATATGTCACCTTTGCTGTGGCATTCCATGAGAACTGACGTGACTTCTTATTTTGTTTGCCCATGGAAGGGAACTGTCATTTTCATTGCTAAAATATTATCCCATTGGATGGAAATAATTACAAATGGAACAAAACAAAATGTTTTGATTAAAGAGAGGGCTGGTCTTGCTTTTTCCAGTAAATGTTTGATGTTTTCAATTATTCTTTCCTGGGGATAATATAACGGACAGTTACAAATCACCTTCCATCTCAGAAGATCCTAGATTGCGCAGGGATCGTGCCCTTTGCCACTGAAATGTTGGCACCCATGAGGCAAACACCAGGGAAAAATATATCCCCATGGGTTCCCATAGTGAAGGTGAGTCACCTTCTGCAGAGCAGGGCACTTCTCAGGAGACAGACTCCAGTCCATAATTCGTGCCAAACCCAGGGGTTAACACTGAAGTGTCAGATCTGGCTACCCCATGGCTGAGGAATGAAAACGAGCAGCTGTCTGAATTCCAGGGTGGTGCTGGGAATAGCTGCGATGAAATGAAGTCCCACCAACTTTGATCTTGGATCTCCTGCACAGGATTAAAGGGGTAACTGAGTTTAGGCCTGAGGCACAGGCATTTGGGGAAGCAGCAGGGGGAATTTGCTAAGTTTTCATGGGAGTTTACTGGGCATAGAGCAAAGACAATTCTCTTATCATCCCAATTCATTTCTTTTAACTGTGAATGCTTCGAGGCCCCTGCAGGATCACAGTGAGGACATGGGCAGAGTTGCGGTGCTGCGGTGCTCCCTGCATCGTTCTGCTTTGTTTGCGTTGAGGACGTGACACTTTGCCCTGAATCAACCTTCTAAATAAGAGTGGAGCAAGAAAAGATTTGTTTGTGCAGATCCAAACACTTCCCTCATTCCTCCCACTTCTCCCCAACGTTAATGTGATCAGCTCATATACCTGCCACTTGCCTGGGATATGAGCAGCTGCCAGAACCCCCTCTGGCTGCTGTCAGTCTGGCTTAAGACACCTTTGCAGGAGTGGCTCCAAGAGAAGAAAGTGCTGTCCATACAGATACAGCATTCGATCTCCACCGTTGTCAGAGTAAGGAATCATATTTCCCCCCCTCCTGCCCTCTGGGTAAGAAAAGGCAAACATATCATAAAGGTATCGTAACAAGTCTGCTGGAGATGTCTTTGTGGCCTCTTTCTCCTCCCCGAACTGGAATGTGCCTAAGCTCCTTTTGGTCTGCTTATTTCTTTTTTTCTGGCAGCCCTTGGGGAAGGCACCTAATACCTTTTTGCAAACATTATTTATGGACTGAGAACGCCAGGAACGTGTCTTTACAAATAGTCTGTGCAATATGTCCTGAGCCCTCTTGTCTGGCACCTAATTATGTTGGTCCACAATGCTTAGATTTCTTTGGCTTTTTATGCTAAGCCATATTTATTGATCTTGGATTGTTTCCACGTGAGGAGGGTGCTGTAATGATCGATGAGCTGCGCTTGTATGACTTGCACAGTAGTGTCCCAAATGTTTGCAGTTCCTGGTGGCTTCTGCTTAGGTCCTAGGGCCAATGTTTAGTGTTTCAGGAAAAGAGACAGGTAAGTGCTAGATCCCCCAGTACCAGTGTTACAGCACCCTAGGATGCCACAGGCTTGCCCCACAGAGGGTGATCTTGTTTGGTCTATAGTGGGACCATCTCTTACCTAGCACCAATGACTTCTGTGAGGTCTGTATTAATTACATGCATCTATAGCTCCAAGCAGGAGCTCTGCTTATGCACCCCCATACTAGGGTTAAATAGGAGGTTCATACCAGGGAGGCAGGTATAGATACACTTTTAATGAAGACCACCTGAAAAAACACCTTTGTATGAAAAACACTGGTTTTGTTAGTATTTCTGCCTTTTCAGGACTAAGACAACAGCATAAAATCTTGTGAGAGAAACTTTTCTTTTACCTAAAAGAGAGAGTGAAAGGCTGCACTTTCACATGTTTATAACACTTCCCGTTCCTTGTGAATATGGAATACTTTATAAATTAGTTAGATCTTGGTCTGAATGTAACAGCATTAAAGGAAATGCCTCACTCCCAGACAACAATCTGAGACAAAATGGAAAACAGTGTATCCAGCTGAAACCATAGGGCAGGAACTTTCATTTGAGTGAGAATTTGTCTGCGTGCAAATCTCTATTATTCAGTGACTCTTAATGACTGCGGTTGTATGAAAACTACAGCTTTACATTTAAATTCTGGTGCAGTATCTCCACTAGTACAGGTCCCATCGCTTATCCTGTGGTGTTTCCACATGTAGTCTGTACAGTAATGCTTTCTGTGACTTGAAGACTAAAAAAGAGCATCACTAGGCTATCACTTACCATAGCTAGTCTTCTGCTTGTTCCTTATGTTGAGTCATTCATTCCTGGGGTGTGCAGTCTGACTAGACCCCAGCGGAAGCTTCCATGAACAGCACGCTCCAGAGGTGCAGAAAATCTCAGGTGAAATCCTGCAAATTTTGACAGAAACGTGGTGAGGAGAGGATAGGTGCTGACATGGCAAAATACTCAGTGGGTTCACTGAGGCTGACATTCCCTCCAGTTATCCCTGGATGTTCTGCTGACCATCTCAGCCCCTCTCCAAATCCTCCCCTACAGCTACTCCTGAACCACTGCACCCCTTGGTTTGTCTTCAGGGCCTAGAGCAGTGTTTACTGAATGCTGGGAAAAAGGATGGCACTTGCTGACTCCAGACAAGATGCCAAAGCACGCAGAGGGGACTCTACTGTAAACAATCTCTTAAAACTCATTTTAAAAGGAGAAAGGGATGAGTGGAGGAAAAACAAAATACTCAGAGATGCTGGCTTGCCATCTGCAATCATCCTCCCTTGCTGGTGATTAATCATCCCCCCCTCTGAGCCCAACAGACCAGCTACATGCATTCCTCGTTCTCTTTACTGCGGGAAAGAAATTTGATTTTTGGCATGCCTTTTGCAGGATTCAAAATACCTTTGTGCTGTGGTGAGTGTGCGGGAAGGGAGTTTCACTTCTCAGCAGATAGGCTAGAAACGTGTTTTATGGGCTGGGCTCTCCACCCCACGCAAGTTCCAGGGAGCCATTTGTGGCTGCCTCACCCCACAGCTCTGGCACACCAGGCTGGAGGCTCTGGATCTATGTATATTGCTGCCTGTTGCTGGAGATCAATAAACTCTTGCAGGGTGGAAGTCCCTTCTGAATCATCAAAAAAGAGATTATGGAGGACTCTGAATGGGATTTCAAACGAGAGAGTAACTTCCCTTTACCGTCTGCATGCTGTGAACTAAGTGAATTTTGGGTCCCATATTACAAAATGTCAATAAATCACATTAGTAAGTACAATTACAGGAAAACCACGTACAAAGTAGATTCCCCTGAAGACAATCTAAGCTTAGCGAAGGTGTTGACTAACCCTGGGAAAAGGTTCTTAATGGCACTGATGGGTTCCTTTCCACGATGGTGTGGTTCAAGAGGCCTTCAAGAAGGCGATGTCAGTGGGAATCTGGCCCTCGCTACTGGGGTTAAACAACGATGCAGCATTTCCTGACATTTGTAATGACAATTCAATTGGTAAAGAACATTTACCTGGTGATAAACTTGTAGATAGCCTAGTTCTGAAGGAGTTACCAAAAGACAAGACTGATATCTCATGCAAACCAGCTGTCACACAACGTGACTGAATCACAGTGATCAAAAACCACAAAAGGAGGAGTTGATTTACTACCCACAGACCGAGTTTCGTGAACACTGTGGTTCTGGGACCACTCTCATATGTCGTCAGTGTTGGGGTTTGCCTGTACGTATGTGTGTGTGTGCTCTCAACCTGGAGTAAGATCTCAACATACATGTTTTGTGCACTGATCTCACAGATGTTTGTGTTCTCTCTCTGCCTGCCAGCAAAAATTTCACAAGAGTTTTCTTTTAGTGTGACTTAAAGGTCATTGTCTCATGTGACACTCAAAAATGTACTCATTCCTGGTCGGAGCTGACTCTGACCATGAGGAGAAGCAGGCAGCTAGCATGTTCAAACCTAAGCGAGAACTCTCCTTCAGCCCACACCTCTGTGGGTTGCTGTGCAGCACATGCAAAGGTGCATCCCATGATCAGCTTTTCCAGATCCTTAAGAAACAGCCTGTGAACTCCCAGCACCCAGTCACTCATGCTGTGACCCCCAGGCTTTGCTGGCAGAGCAGTAAGAGTGCTGGGCAGGCAGCACAGCAGGATTTCTGTGCTCTCTCTCTGCCTAACCTGTAACATTTTCATTTCTTGCAGTCACAAGCAAAGAAGTGGTTTAGGGACCAGGAGCTTTGTCCAATGGGGCTGGAAGCCTTCCAGGATTTGCAGCCACCTTGCTCACCCAGGAGGCCTGGAAATGAATCCTTGTATGTATTCATGTCATATGAGAGAAGCCTGTAGTTCTGGAGCAGAAGGTTATCAGGAGGAGTGCTGTTTCTCATTGTGCGTGATGTTGGTGCTTGTGTGACTGCACAGCCACAAATCACTCCAAAAAGCCAAACAGTTATGGGCAGAGAAACTAGGAAAGGATTTTGTTACAATTACCCAAATGTAAGTAATGAAACACGTTGCTGAGAGAACTTACATTTCAAAGACTTGGACTAGGTGATGAGCTGGACAAAACTGTAATTTCTTAATAGATGTCGGATTCTCTGTTATAACTGAGAGCAGCAAAAGTGCTGTAACATCCAGACCTAATCATAGTGAAAAAATACAAGCAATTTTTTAAGCAATGCATGAATAAAAGCTGTGTATTCAAATGCCAGGCTAAGAGCTCACTGCAAATGTCAGACTAATGTGGTGATCTTTTTGTCACAGGATCCTGGCCCCCTAGAGAACTGTTTACCTGCTAGTAAGGTGTAACATCACACTACCAATCCTTTTCCCTCACAACCCTAATCCTGCTCTGTCTTGTCTGGGCTGCGTGCTGCCACAGGAGATAGAGAACTGAGAGCTGTGTGCGAAAAACTTGGGATGTCGATGCATAGAATGGTGGGTAGTGTTATTTAGGAATCTTTGTAAATAAACAAATACAGCTGATTAAAGCTGGATGGCCATAGCGGTTTCTCCCACACCCTCTTCTTGGCAGTTACAAGGATTTCAGGTTACTCAGAAGGCTGTACTGGAAATGGGTGTCTCAGGAGCTGCTTCACATGTGGTTCAGCTCCTGGTGATGGAGACATAGCAACTCTGGAGGAAGGCTGCAGCCCTGTAGCACGATACTCTTGTTATTTTGTGGGATGTTTCTGTCCAGCCGACAGCAAACGCCATTCCTAGTACCCTACAGCTCTGACTGCCAGCCCAGAAGAGGACGCGATTGCATACTAACACAGAGGGGCTGGCACACAAACATGCTCCACTGATCAACACACGTTGTGTATTTCAAGCCCACGAGCTACGTAAATAAAACTGAAGGCAAATGCAGTTTCTCGAAGACAGTGCAGCCATCTAGCGTCATTGTCTATATAGCATGCTGGTTACCTGCCCAGACCCCAGATCGCTCCAGAGTTTTTTCACTAACCATATCCCA
>NW_009701573.1:18286-20881 GCF_000703405.1 Apaloderma vittatum
GTTATAGGAGATTTAGTTAAACTTGCCAATCCACGGATCTTGATGATCTCTGAAATTTCTGATCACCTGAAGATTGCACTTGTAGATGGAGAAGAGGATTCTGCTTCAGCATTTCTTTTAGCTGTAGCAAGTAGTGGTGCTTACTGTCAGGAATAGTAACCAGGGTATTCGTGGCTGCTAGTGCAAAAAGAAAAAAACTCAATCTAAATATGAAGATCAGTGAGCAAACTTCACCGATGCCGCTATCTGCCACAGTGCTTTGGAGACTTTCTCATTTGCTCAGAAATCGAAAAGCCTTGTACATACACATTGTGAATGAATAAGATAAGGGCAAAATAGCCTGAATATGTGCATCTCGCTTTTCTCTTCTAGAGAAAATAATCTTATTTTAAAGTCCCAGCTTCCTCTTTGGTCATTCAGTAGTCAGGGCAATTAGTACCAGGAACTACTTTTACAGTTTGTAGTAAATTAGTTAGGCAACACACGAAGGGAAGGGGCACGATGAAACGACACGCATTCTTGTATTGCATACCAGAGTGACAAGTAAATCTCACAGGTGACAACCCAGGGTTACTGCGACTTAGCAGCAGCCACTTGGCCAACGTGAGAACAGAACAGTCTTTGTTTACAATCTGCATTTTTCTAACTCTTATCTGCTCTCTTGCTCTGTAACTTCCCCCAGCCTGCTCTGTGCCCACAGGTTCATCTTTCTCAATGCTTTGCATTACACTGTGTAAGTGTCCAGGTGTGTTACGAGGGACTTTCATCTTCTGAAACAAAAGGTGACAGGTTGATGACTTTCTGCATTGCAGTAACAAGTCACCAACTAGTGAGGTAAAAGAAATTGCTTCTCGGCAGAAGTCACATGTTACAACCTCTTCGCTTGGGCTAAGCAGTGAGTGGAGATTTATGCCACAGAGACACATAATTTTCTGGATCCTGCCACACTTCTGGAAGGTGCTACCAGCTCTGTCCATTTAACATCCTTTGCTGGTAGAAATAGCCCAATTCCTACACCCTAAGAATCTACCCCGCAAAAAATTTACATAAATGCTGCTGCTCTTATTTACTCCTCTTGCTACCTCAGACCATTAAAATTTAATATTGAAGTCTCAGTCTCGAGGGCAGTTAAGAGAGGAGCAGTGACAAGCAGTACTTACTCATTCCACGGTAACAGCTGGATCTGGAGGATGTTTGTCGGCATCACCTTTCTCATGTGTGCTAAGCCAGGATAAGTGCCTGTGTCTGCAAGACTGGACATAAATCTTTTGCACCCTCCCCTTCTAAGTGTCTGTCTGTCTGTGTTAAAAACAGGCAATGGTATGTGTCCAACTGGGTCCAGTCACACGTGACTGATCTGGTAGCATTTACCTAGAATATTTTTTTAAAAGGCGTGTTTTACGAGGTCTGTCACTATATCAAGTTTTGTGGGTACTGGATATCTGAATGTCACCAAAGAGATGGCCAATTAACTACCATTCTGTCATTTATTTCTGATTATTTTTACAAATAAACAGGGAAAATAATACTGCAGCCCTAATTTATGACTAGTTGAGCACAGAAACACCCTGCACACATAGGCAAAGACTCCCCTAGAGTGCTGTCCACAAGGAGCCACAACTCCACTACCCACCTGCAAATCCCTTCCCACCTCAACAGCTTACGGACAAGGTGTTGGGCAGAGCAAGAAATGGCTGAAATAAAACTGTCTGATTTAAGTGATTATGTGAGGTAAGGTGGTGTATGACCCACAAGTTGGAAAAGTGGTTTTAATGATATTACGAAATAACACCTATGGGTGCATGAGGGAGATGGAACATTTTTCTTGTATTACATATTTTATGGGGAGGCTGATTTTCTTTGGATGAGAGATATAAGTTGTGGTCCTTCTGGGCAGGATGATCTTATGGAGTTTTGTTAAAAGAACTAGCAGTGCTAACATTGATTATTCTACTCTAATGGTATAGTTTGGAAATCACTTTAGGTTTCACAGAATAAAAGGTGCCTTAGAAAATAAAAGTTTCCTTTGTTTATTCACTGTGATGTTTGAGAATAGTTGCAAGTGAAACAGAAGCTTGAGAAAGACTGCCTTCAATTTCCACAATGCCAGTAACTTTATTTGGGGGTTAATAACATTTCTCCCAGCTAATATTCCCCTACATCCATGCGGAACCTTCTTCCATAAACCACATTACAACAACCAGAATCAGCCTCCAAGGCTTTGGGAATGACAAGAATGCCATCCACCTCAGTGATTACTGGACTTGTTTGCTCTTCTGCCCCTTCTCTCCTGCTCCCTCTCCCTCCCCAGGTCTCCTTTCAGAACCAGATCTCTGGTCCCAGTGTGCCCGGAGCAGGTTTAACGCAGCAATCCGCCCTGCAGGCAGGGGCCAGAGATCCCTAGCACAGCATTTCTTATGGATCTGGGCTATTTTGACAGCTTGTGTTCTTCAGATGAACCTGAAGCGTTGGTCTTCTGAGCACTATAAACGTTTAACGCAGGCAATGTTTTGGGAAAGAGGGTTTTAAGTGTTCCTCTGCCCTCTCGTGGCGCCAGTTAGAAGTGTTCACGAAAACATTCATGGCCTGGCCCGA
>NW_009701574.1:0-64048 GCF_000703405.1 Apaloderma vittatum
TATACTATATATATAATATATAAATTGTATGTATTATTAACATAGGCACTAGTTTAAACAAAAAAAACCTTTAAATCTACCTCAAGGCAGTTTCTATCCACTGTAACTTCCATCAAGCATTTCCCGCTGTTGGCAGAAGATGAATACAGACCCTGACTCGGTCGGCCAAACAGATCTTCTTTCCGAGCGTTTGGCTGAAAATTAACAAAAGCATTCTGGGTAAATAATATACTTCAGTTAGAAATGAGAAAGCAGACTGCAGTTTTCTTCTAGAACACCATCTCTGATGTCACCTGTAGTAGATGAGGCTGGTCTGCCAGCGGGATGGCCTCTGCCAGAGGAACCTCAAAAGGATTGGGGGGAATGCAGCCGAGGAACGTCATGGAGTCCGATCGTCTGAAAAACGGATGGTTTTGGCCAGTCTCTGCTGGGAGGGAATCATCGTCTTTGTCATTGAGAGCAGCACCTACGTATCAGAGAAAACTCCAGTTGAATTTTCAGTTACAAGGGCAAATGATTCTAAATACCAAAAATTAATATGCTTCCCTCTTAGCTATCTGACTGGAGGAGCATCTCTGCAAGTTTACTACTTCTACAGGACGCTTCCACAAATCCTGTATTTTTATTAAGTTGCTTAGTCACCAATTTTATTCTTTTTACTGTAACAAAGTTTTCTGAACATGCACTCCTACATTACATGTACTTAGTATAGAGTATACATTCTACCATTTTCGGCAGCAGTTTGTTCAGACTAAAAGAATTAGTTGAACTCTAATTCAAATTTTAAATTCTGTCATTGTGTAAAATGGTAAGTTAAGGCACAAGTTCTGCAGTTTAGAGAGAAAGGAGGCAAAAAAGAGGGCCCTGAAATGAGAACGGGCAGTGGCACAAGAAAATTGGTAAAGTAACAACGGAAAGAAAAACCTTACTAAACCCCAACTGTAATGTAACATATACAAGCAGCAAAACTTATTCTGTCTCAGAGAGCTATAAGGTGAGAAAAACACTAATGAAGTGTCACGCTTTGGCATACAATAGAAGTGTTTCTTTATACTAACTTTGATTGGTGTCATCATCATTTTCATGTTCTGAATCTTCATTGTCAAGACCCAGTTCCAAAAGTTCCCGTGTTCTTAAAGAAAAAAGAGAAAGTCAATCCCCTTGAACAAAACGTTAGTCAAAACATTTCTATCTACAGCACTCAAGTGTGCTGAGAGCTATACACAACAAGAACGAATTCACTCTAAAATCTAAGTACTGTAGAGTACTCCTCATTACATACTCGCTCACTACATTACTCGCAGTTACCCTTGCAGGCATTTTGCCACCCGTCAAGTTTGACTCCAACTCCCTCAGCCTGTCCTCACAGCAGAGGTGCTCCAGCCCTTTGACCATTTTTGTGGCCCTCCTCTGGACCTGCTCCAACAAGTCTCTCTTGTATTGAGGGCTCCACAGGACACCAAGTGAGGTCTCACCAGAGAAGATGGGCAGAATCACCTCATTTGTCAGGTAAGTCTCAAGTATCCAAAACTGAAACAGAACTATGAAGCCCATCATACCAGACTTCAACATTTTCTCCCATGTGATTTTTAACATGTTTGACATAACTCTTAAGTAACTTATCATGTTAAACATGAGGGAGAGATTGCATTTTTCAGCTAAGAAATCATCCTCAGTACATCTTTTAGAGGCACTGCCATAGAATTAAAAATCAGAGTCAAGTTTCAGTGGTAAGAAATTTTTTTACAGCAATCAGAATAAAAGATTTGAATACAGTAGTGCAACAGGCTTACCAATCAAACATATGTACCTTATATATCTATATATATTTTTTTTATAAATATGCATGTTGCTACACAGATACAGCTATCTGTATATATTTCTACAAGTTGCTGAGTAACAATGTCAATAATCAAAACGAAAGGCTATACTCCACTTCTGCAAAAGTTTTTGTTTCTATGAGTCAGCCTTGATACCTCTTCCGTTCCAGCTGAGGTGTATCCAACGTTGTCTGTTGATTCATTGCCTTAATCCAATAAATGAGGGCTTGAAAAACATATGCTACGTGTTTCAGTGAACAGACATCTAGAACAGGAAGAACATCTGAGTGCTCATCATTGTGAGAACGCATCAAAGACAGTGCGTAGTTCAGGAAATCGCCACGTGCTGACATCATTCCCTGGCGGGCACTCAGTAAAGTAGCACGTCTAGTGAAAAAAAAAAAGATTAAATACAGACAGATTAGGCACCATAGTAGAATGTATTCTTTACGTATCAGTCTCTGTATTTAAAACATAGATGCAAAACACACAAAAAAACCCCACAACACAAAAACAGTTCAGCAATAAGAGTAACAACCACAGTTTTATGTTCTACTACATGCAGCTCAGGTGCAGTGTATTATAAACAGGTAATACTCAGGATGAACCTCGTATGTCAGAACAATCTAAACAGTGGCAACAACACGGGAAGCCAAGTTAAATCACACCAGTAAGTACACTGCTACATAACAAAATCAGATCTCTAAAATGTCAGTGAACAATATGACTGTAAAACTGGTAATTTGTATTGCATGCAGCAACTGAACTATTTTGATACCTTCTTCCCTCAAGCGTTCTTAAGCTGGCTTCCTCACGAGCTGTCATTCTTTCCCTTCTGGCTGAGTTCTGAGAAGCATGGAGAGGATGATTTGGATGCCCAGGATCACCAGCAGATGCTAATGCAGAACCGTAACGCAGCTGAGCTTCAGTAGAGTCCATGATACTAACCATCCAGTTCCAAGTAGGAATAAGCTTTTCTTCCACATAATTCTGCAGGCAATGAGGTTTAATGAGTTTTGCGAACAAGAGAACTAGATGACGAGAATGCAATCTCAACATAAGCCGCCACCGTGGCTTTTACAGTCACCCCTGATTCCCTACAAGCAAAGAGGCTGTAAAATCACATTCAGGAATGACCCATGAGCAGTTTCTAAAAGCTCTATTGAGAGCACTGATTTACTGCAGTGGTATGCAGCTCTTATCACTGAATATCTTGGTGTATGTAAAGCCTTCTCACCATTCTCTCCCTTTTGGGCATTTCTTCTCCTCCTTACCTTATGACCACCCAAGCATTTCCCAGGTGTGTAAATCTCAGGGATTTAGGCCTAATTCCTGCCTTGCTAGTAGCTTTAACAGCACTCATCTTGCTATGGCACTCACCAGCCAGGTCTTTCATCATTCCTTACCCCTTGCAACTTAAGTCAGGGAAGATGACAAAGTTAAGACCTGCACAGAGACTTTGCTTCACGTGTTCTTCACCTGTTCCCAAGACTGGCTCTGAGACCTGCTCATCTTGCCATTTGCTAGACTCCATTGACCTGTGGTTTGTCTGTTTTTTAATCCAACATGAGTCCACTTTTTTCATTTGTCTACATTCTGTTCTTCACAATCATCACTCACACTTCAAATGTTCTTGTATCTACCAAATTAACAAAATGCTGTCTCAACCGCATTTCTGTATTCAAATGAAACCTGCACCATCAAGCTTTCACATGCTAATAAAAACCTCTTGCTACCTCAGCTGGACAGCAATCCTGTGCACTTATCTGGCAAAATAAAGCTACAGCTTTTCAGCTTATATTCTTTCTCATATGAGAAGAGCCTTAGAGAGCTGAGACAGTTTAGATTCAAGAAACAAACTCAAGAGGATCTTATCAGTGTGTTTATATATCTGATAAAAAGGTATAAAGTATACAGAGCCAGAGTCTTCTCAGTGATACCTGGTGAATGGACAAGAGACAACAAGCACAGATTGAAATACATGGAAAGTCCATCTGAACTCAAGAAACAACTTTTTTACTATAAAAGTTGTCTAACAATTAACAGGTTTCTCAAAGCAGTTGTGGAGTCTCCATCCTTGGAGATACTCAAAACCTAACTGGACACAGCCCTCAGCATTCTTCTCCTGTTGACGTTGCCAGGAATTTGGTCTAGGTGATCTTCAGAGGTCACTTTCAACCTCAGCAATTTTATGATTTTACCTCAAGAAAACAACTGCATTGATATTATGTTTCTCTACAGATATTTGGATGTTCTTACCTGCAAGTTAACTGCATCTTGGTAAGTTAGCTTCACTGCAGCTGGGATCTGAGAGTAGACTAAATGATTGTACTTGGGAATCAGACCCATTAGATCAGATATCTGCCGTATCACAATACTGTATGCTCTTGCTAAACTGCTTGCAGATGTTAAATAGCTGCTTGCATTGCTGGCTTCGAGTGCAGCAGCTGCTGCTGCAGCACTTGTACTGATGGTACCGCTCCGACGTAGGTTGGATGGATCAATGTAAATCAAGCCTGATGAACTGGCTAAACACAGAAGAAGGAATGACATTGATTAATTTATTTAACCTTTGCTATGTAGTTTCTGCATTGACTAGTACCATGAAGATTTCTAGAAACAGGCATGTAAATATTACTGACATCACAATTGTAACTAGCAAAAAATCACTAGCTCCAGTAAGCATACCCATATCTCCTTAGGAACTACAACAGATCCTTTCTTTTTTTTCTTTTTTTTTTTTTTTTTTAAATTCAAATCCAGAACTGAACAGTCAAGATAGGTCAGCACTGTTCTTCTAAGACAGTCTCAAAGTTTAAGGCTGGGCCAGCCACTAAACTTTGACAGATGCTTTCTGTGATCCCCCCACTACCCTCCCAGGAGAGGGTAATGGGAGAATCAGAGAGAGACTTTAAGGATAAGATTTTATCCTTAAGAGAACAAATAAAACCATAGGACGAGACAAAGCAAGAGTTAACTGACATTCACATATGCATTTTACTCAGACTTGCCTGCTGGGGCGGATGTACTAGAGGGAGCAGTGCTAGCCGTCCTCTGGTTTTGGGTGTTACGTACAGCCCACTGCATGGACCGGGGAGCCTGGGCAGCACCATTGGCGTGTGAGCTATTTGTGGTTCGTTCCAGAGGCTCATCAAGCATGAAGGTCTCTTGCTCTATGTCATCGCTCTGACTGCTGCTGCTATCAGAGTCACTGGAATCGTTCGATTGAGAGTCATCTTCAGAAAAAAATGCTGGAACACTGCTAGCTCCTGTTGAGGAAAACAAGCAATAAACAGTAACTGACAACTGCACACCTGCACATGCATACATGTATCATGCCAGCATTGTAAACTTTTTCCATAAGAAATTACAGATACTAAAAAGGTTCAAGCACTACTACTGAAAATCTATAATAAATAATCCTTATAACACACTGCTACTTTTTCATAGGTTTCATGAAAAAGCAGCAAGATTACTTACATTTCAAAAGATTAAAAAAAATTTCTTCACTGATTCTGCCCTCAGCCAAAGAATTCTAAAAATTATGCTTCTGAACTGGACACTAGAGCAGTTGCTTTCAGAAAGCCTTAAAATGACCGGTCAGCTTTTGTGTTTCATTTTAAGCCATGTCTGACTTCTACACTAAAAACGAGTGAAAACATTTCATTTCACATCACAAGAGTGCAAGGCTATCACATGCAGAAGCTCCATAAGGGCAAAAAAGATAGGCCACATCTTAGTGCATCTCCTTGTCCAAAAACTCTGCATAGGACCTTACAAATTGCAGGCAAAGGGAAAGCAAATGAAAAACAGGGAACATGGGGAGGGTGGAGGTGGGAGGGAAGAAGCTGCGTGAAAAGAAAAAAAATAAAGAAAGGGAAAATAAGTTTACAAGGGAAAGGTATTTGTTAAAATGTTGTAACCAGGTAATTGTTGCTCTGTCCAGTTGTGAAATAAGTAATTTCCCTAGTGTACCTCTGGAGTGCTGGATGCAGTCCAGATCCAAAGGCAAAGAATAATATTTTTTCGGTGAAGCCAGTTCTGCCCTCATTAAAGCCATATTGAATCACTAACACATTTCTTATTCCTGTACGGCTTAATCCTAATATCTAAATTTAAACAGCTAGATTAGATGATGTGGCGTACCTGCTTCTGACCCAGCAGTAGCTGCAGTGACAACACTTCTGCGCCCACTAGCATTGTCCTGATTACTGTGGTTACTCTCACTGTCACTTTCTGTTTCAGCAGCAGCTAGCAAATCCAACTCCATATCACTGCCTATAAAAACAATATACAAAATATCTCATGTGTGGAAAAAGGAAAAAAAAAAATAGAATGACTGTGGCAACTCATGTAAGACACATTAAACAAAACCCAGAGGCTATTCCTACAGCAGAAATTAATGGATATGCAGGGAGAGGTCATAAAAGCAGTGCAAACACACAGCAGTACTTGGAGCATCTTTTCTTATTTTCCAGCAATTGGCAATCCCTGACCCTCTCAACTCCATCCTGCACGTACACATTCAACACACGCACTGAAAATTAAGACTGTAAGGATTCAGAATTAGTCACTCAAGCAAAAAGACTCCACAGCTCTCCACGCACATGTATGAGGACAATTAACCATATGCCATCTCAAACAAACATCTAAGGAATACCTAAAAACTTTAAAAAAATCTGATTTAAAAATATAGGTTCTGTTCCAGTTAAAGTTTTCAGAATTAGATGTTCTGAACTCAGCAAGTGAATAAACAGATTTCCTGTACTGTAAATTGGTTGACTGGAAACATGAGACTCCATCAGAAAGACATGATGTTTTTTTTCTTTTTTTTTTATCATAGCTTTGGGCCACCTAATCTCAAGATAATACAAGTCAAGTCATATTAATAGCAAGAATTTTCATACATAATGGATTAGATTTGTCTACAAAATATTGAGACGCAATTTAATATTCTGCAATTGGTCGGAAAACTAGCTCACCATGATTCAGATCCCTTTTGAGAACACATCTACTATAACCACTATTCTATCATTAGCCATACACGAGCCAGGCTATTTTTCTAGCCCTTCAATTAGTTTACGTCACAAATATATTACAGGAGCAAATATAAAAGGCAAAACAGATATTGTTAATCAAGCATATAATAACATTTGGGGTTTTTTTTAAATCCTTTGGTACCTTAATATTTTCTCCTTTTGCAGAAGGGGAAAACCAAAAATCTTGATGTACCTGCCTATTACGAGTTACCTATAATTTTACTCATCTCTTTTTGCAAGATGCATAGTCTGAAAACCTTGGATTCTCTCTGCTCACGCAAGTCTCCCAAATCATTGGTGACTCCAAAGATGCCTTTTGATGCAGTTTGCTCATCCAAGCAGTAATGTGCGTGATGTACATCATACGTACCATCTTCATCATGCTCGTCATGCTGTCCTTCTGCTTCAGCATTTTCTTCACCATGTTCTTCCTGTTCATCATGATGGTCTTCTTCACCAGCCACCCCTTCAACCACCTCGACCTGAAAACAGCATTGCAATTTTATGCTAGAATACCTTCCAAATCAGAGATAATCTATGTATTTCCAAAAACTCAGTGCAAGATTTGATTTACAAACTAAGAAACAAGAAAATGCATCCAAGAAAGGCAACGTCACAATTAAATTCATGTGTACAGAAAATGAACCTACAGCCACAGTAGTTGTACATGGTTGTACAGTCCACAGTGTTGAGGAAAAAAAAAAAAAAGTCAAGCCCATAAATCAAACAGCCTTGGACATTAAATTTTAATGCTAAAAGGGTAAAATTGACTATAAAACCTACAATTTCTAAATAGTGAAGATCTATAGTCCTGGTAAAAGCTGTCTTATAGAGCCTAAGTAATAGCAACCATGTACTGAAAGACTTAAAACCTTTTTTAACAGGCAGCTATAATAGAGCATAAGTTTATATATAAAGGAAATAGCACATTAATTAGTATTTTAAATCATACTGTAGTTCTGTCAAACGCAAGGCACTCGGTATACTCTGAAATGACTAAATATTGCTGAATACAAAGGAATGATTACAAAGCTTTGTTAAAATAAAATGCTTGTGACACAGTAGGGCTCCACAAAGTACTTCGCAACATCTGCAAATGGCAGGTCGAGGTGCACAGATTTCTGGTTCAGATGCTAAAGCATGTGCTTATGCATTAGGTGCCATACCGAGAAGAAAAAAGGCAGAAAAAAGAAAACTAACCTCTTCCACATCTGCTGAAACAATATCATCTTGTTCTTCATCCCTGCCACGAACTGGTTGTGACTGGCTGATTCGTCTTTGCTGAGGATTCCTTATGATGTAGGATGACTGAGATTGACTGGAACTTTTAAAAACAAACAAACAAACAAAAAAAGTAGATTTGTACCTCTGGATGCCACCATGAACATAAATCACTACAGAATTCTGTCAGTAGGCAACTACTTCCACAGTGCTTGGCCAGAATAAGCTTCAGCATACTTCTGTTAATGAAAAGCTAATAAAATTCCAAACTAAAGTCACCTTAATCAAGTCTTTGAAAAGAATGAATGCTGAGCTTTAGCAAATTTTTTTACCTGCTAGACTGGTCAGATGACGGTCTGGGTGGCAGAGGCTCCACAGAAAACAGCTCTTCACTTCCCTGCATGGCATCTATACTAGTGCTAGCAAGAGTAAAGGGTGCTGTAGGACGTGCAATTCCCATCCTGACTGGTATAATTAGAGATTCTGCTACATTGCACAACTCTTCAACAGCATAGGGCAATAATGCCTGGAATACACGTTTACATTTTCCAATGGGCTGTGGAATAAAATTGCTAGGGTGAAGGAAAAAAAAAAAAAAAGGTAAAAATAAAGGTCAAATACATTTTTTTTTTCAAAAATACCTTTATGGTGATATCTTTTTTTCTTTTTTAAAAAGTAAAGACAATTAGCATTAATAGAATAATACATCTGCGTGTGTATAGTAACGATATGCACAGCTATTCAATCTGTTAAAACCATTTATCATTCAGTAATTTGAGACTAAGGCTGGATAGATAAATCTTTTACTGACAAAGACTGTAATTTTAACATGCTAAGTGTACTTACAAAAACAGAATAGAAAGGTTCAGTATGAACATGAGAGTTTAACAAGTGTTATATTAACAAGTCATGTGATATACTAGCAGCTATTGTGCAATCCTGAGGTTTGCACCTTTCCACACGATGCTGCCTACAGACCGCAAATTAATTCAAACGCTTCTGTCTATTGTTGACTTGTATCAATTTGTTTAAGTAAAAGAATAAATATTTAAAGTAAAAAACCCCAAACCCATCACATCCAACACACAATCCCCATCACTTACTTTTTCTTTTTGGAGGAAGCCATTTCCACACTAAGAATGACAAACACTCTTGCCACAGAACGCAGAAATCTCATTGTAACAGCAATAGCTTCTTCTCTGCGTCCTGGTGCGTACTTGTTTTGTAATTCCTTTACCAGGGTACCCAGCAAAGTATCTAAGAGCTGTAGAAACAGGTTGTTATAACCCAATAATGGTGTGCAATTTAGAAGCATTAAACAAGACAGATTAAGATTCAAAGGAGTCCACAGCTATATGTATATATTTAAGCTAGGTTTTGGCACTGTAAATTCACCAAAACATGAGTATTTTCAAATTAGTCTCCAAGTGAGACTAGGACAAAGCACAGTATCACATTACTCAGATAATCTATGTAAAACATGGATTTGAGTGCTCACCAAAATGTCTGCTGTGCACTTGACAATAAGGCAGTGTGTAAAACAGTCCAAGCGAATAGTTCCACTTTGCTGATTAAGGTAAACTTGTTCTTCAGGCAGAAGATGGCCTATCCTCCTGCTTGCACTAAGACTTGGAAAAAACAAAGAGAAAGGAAATGTGTTTTATATAAGTCAGCAGGTCTCAAACACCAGATCAAGCTTTACATTGGTAACTATGCATAAATACACACGGGTCTTTATTTTCCTGGGAGCCAAACATGATCATGGATTTCAGTGCATTCCAGTCTTGCAAGACACGTTCCAAAGCAAGCTGGGCAAAACGAGGAGGTTCTAAATCATGATCAGGCATATCAGAATCTAAAGAGATCAAAAAAAGCAACATAAGAAAGAGGTACCAAACATAAAATTTGATATTTATTTCTCTGAAAAAAATCCTTACCTTCAGGATTTGCAGTTTTACGATTACGATCTTCCCTAATTCTAGGTGGTCTGTATTGGCAGTGTTCCACAGTTTGCCTGGCAACTGTCTGTACTAAAAAGAGCAGCAGATGCTCTCCCCTGTAATGAAAAATTGATTAAGGGAGATGTGACACACCACATATTTAAAAAGAATAAAAATTATTCTGCCCTAGTCATTGCAAATATGAACTTGCCTGCTATTTGGCATGGTGACAAGGTTTGTGGTGGTAAGCAGGCGGTAAAGCAGATCAAGGCGAGCAGACTTTTGTCCAGCAATTAGTGTTTTACACTTGCACTTCTCCCAGCAATCACAATAGGCTGTTGGAGACGTTCGTTTGAGCCTATAAGAAACAGAAAAGGTGAGCTGCAACACTGGTCAGTAGTATAGCAAATATTTCCTACGCAGGCTGAGGGTGTTAGTGTACACATTAAGATTCCTGGTAGAGCTCCTTATTATATAGCAACATGCCGAAACTTAGCTTAGAAGAGAAATGCAGAGTTTATATGTGCTGGCACTTGACATTTGCTGTTCTTGTTTCCTACACTCATTTTAAGAGGGCAATTTCATGACAGCTTTTCATAGTACCTTAGTAAAACTCACCCATACATTCTTCCCCAAAATAGCCTTCGCCAAGAAAGTTAAGCTGGAAATCTGCAGTAAAACCTCAGTAATTGTTACAATGCTGAGACTTTCTTCATAATTGCTTCTGTTAGCTTATTATAGCTAGGACATTAATGCTATAACATTTACACCCTGTAACAGTGGCACAAAACATCTGCAGCTTCAAACCTCTGACCAGGTTGATCAGAGACTTCTTGACTGTTCATCTGACTGCTTGCTCAACTTTTCCTTTATTATAGTTGGTCTTAGAGATTTATATGCTATGCTTCTTTCTGAAAGTATACAAGAATGACCTGTCAATCAGGATTCACTGGCTTCAGAGAACTCCTGGAGGCACCCAAAATGAAAACATGGTATTATTCAGATATATTATTCACAGAATATTATGCCGTTTGAGGGTGTTAGAATTACTCATTTACTCTAAATTCTACAGGACTGCTTCAGGTTACTGTCTCAATTCTGATCCATAAAAGAAATCTTACAGAGCAGAAGGAAAAGAAGGTATGTTAAATAATATTAACCTTATCTAATATGAACACTTCAACCAAGGGAAAAAACCTATTAACTAGCAGTAAACAAGTGACAGCACTAAATATTGATTTCATTATAAGAAATAGAACATGATACATACTTGCAGTCATGTCCTTTGTGACAGACCCTTGCACATTCTGTGCAACAGCAAAGAGATTCCAGTAGGCCACATGTTCGGCATTCAAATATATCCTAAAAAGTCAATTTACCAAGAAGATTACACATAGTTTTCTCCCTATAGCTCTTGCAATCTTGCAGCATTTCAGGTTACAATACAATTGCACTTCTTCAAAATGATGCCTTCACTTAATTTTAAGTAAGTTCCAGAAAGCAAAACTTTGCGGTTAGTTAGAATATTCAGTGTTTTCAAAGAGCTGTTTCCACAAAAATTTTTGCCAAAGCTAGCCAGAGGGAAACACCACACCCATAAACAGCTATATTCTGACTGACAAGCCAGCTTTGAGAGTACAAAGCAATCAGGGGAGGCAATAACTATACTAGACTTAAAAGCTGCAGTAACTAAAACAATGCAACTTTAATAATTTAAAAAATTCGATTAGTAGACTAACACACTATATGGTTGAAACATATTCTTATTTACTCAAGAATAAAAATAGCAGAAGCCTTACTTGGTTAATATGTTCTGCACCAGTCCATGTAAAACTGCATGTATCATTACAGCACAAAACATACAATGGAGAGTCATCTGGATTCGTACCAGTAGGACAAACCATTCCCATAAACACATCGTCTTCTTTTTCACTGGAAGTTGCTTCAGCTAAAAGAAAATAGAAGACCAGTGTTATAAACAGTTGCTCCCAAAATAAAAAACCCGCACCAAGAGAATCCATACTTAACAGATGCTTGCCATTACAAAATACTAAACAGCATTACAAGTTTGAATGAAGTCTCTATCACGGTTTTTTGAAGAAAGCTTTCTGCTTGTCACATTAGAGGTATTTCTTATAGAACCTGCTGCAAATTCCTGACTGAAAAACACAACTACCAACCCTTCCCTAGTTTTAAACCCACTGATACTCTCATCAACTCAGTGGATCACCATTTTGAAGTATTTAAAAATAACCAATATTCTTATGCATAATACACACAGACTTTGTCACACCACAGTTCCAATCTGCTAAAGTTTCTCCTTAAATTCAACTTCACGTATTTCTCTTTAACAATTAAATACCAACATCAAAAGAGTGTCACAAAACATAGGTTTGCACAGAAGTCTTTTCAGGAACAGGATCTAGCTCAGCATACAGCTTTACCGTATTTTTTTTTTTCCAGTTAAAAGAAAGAAGTTCCAGATGCTACTGAAGAAGTAGTACCTTAATCCACTGATGTCTGTAAAGCAATGAAATGCTAACAAGACTATAAAGAACACAAAAGCAATAATATTCACAGAAATCTGTCTAATATACATGCTGTAAAAGTGGAAGATACTCCATGACAGCAAGATTTCCAAAACATGCACCAATACAGAGTATTTTGGAGAGAGGTGTTTATCACCATCACCAGTTCCTCAAGCATATGTAATTTCACACCAAAACCCCTGCTGTTAATAATGGATCTGCACACATGCCAAAATTTAGAAGGAAACCACATGCTAATAATTACTGAAGCTGGTGTACCTTTAGCAATTTTCTGTGCAGTTTCTAGAATTGTAATTGCAGCAGGGTAAGCCCGGCCACTAACTGCTGACATAAATGGTGTCATGCCTCTTGCATCCCTAGGGGGGAAAAACACACAAACAATTTTTTTTTTGTTAAAAGTAGACGTAGGAAACAAATACACGAAAACTTAGTTAATCTTGCGCAAACAGAAAAACCGCGGAGTGAATAAGCATTCTTTCACTGGTTTTACTTCTGTGAAATAGACCTAATTTTAAGGGATGGCAGGACACAAATATAGCCAATATTTTAACACTCTGCATTTTAACTGATGCTCTTTTAAATAACCTTTTAAAAAAGGCTTCTATGTAATAAATTTCGGGTGATAAAATATTACAAATATAGTGAGAATTCATACGGAAATCCTTACTTAGCTGAAAGCAATTCTCGAAGATAAGGTTGTAAAACAACACTATCGCATAGTAATTTCAGTATGAAATGAGCATTTGCCTTCCGATCCTTTGATTCCACTACAGATGGTTCAGTAGAAGGACCTGCAATGAGAAAAAAAAATTTCAGTGGAACAGTTTTTCCTTAAAAAATGACCATCTATTAAAAGCACATAATTCAATGTTTCACTGGGGGGGATCAACCAGTAGCTTCACTATTCGGTGGTTTGCCAGTTTCAGCAGCATTTCACCGAAGTACTATAAATGTAGCTTCCACATTACATCCTGAAACACAGACACTAATCCCAATTTCATACCGTACTTTAACATATTTGTCATTCCCCAGGATATTTTTGATTATTTTTTTTAAAACACACCATGGTGCTTCATTTACTTTCTGCACACTTGTGAAATTCTCCTTCAATCCGATCTTCGTCTGAGAAGAGGCATTTCCATATGCAGCAAGTCTGTGTCAGCAGACAGCTTTTTGAGATCATTTGCCTTCTAAAGCATAACCAGAGAATCTGTAGGTCCTCACCTGGTATCGTGGAGGTGCTAGGTCCTTGGCCGGTGCCAGTCGCTGCTGTGGTAAGAGATCCCACAGCGGGGGCCAGGATAAAATCAATGTCACCATCTTTCAGTAAACAGAACAGCAGGATGTATATCAATACATAAAAACATCCCTAACAACATGCTCTTACTGCAATGTCTAACACACCGCAGATTTTCTGCATTTAATTGGTTCTCTCTCCTACAAACGGCCACATTCCGAGATTAGTAACGTAACTGAACATCACAAAACACGCTTCACCGGTGTTAGAAAGACACAAACTGGATCTAAAAGCACCTAGTAAGTCTTCAATAAACTCTTAAAGCTACCTCAGTGACCTCTTGCTACCTCAACAGCATTAGGTATTTTATTCTCTTGCTGAAATCTAAGTGATTCACCTTAAAAGCCATCGGCTCCTTTATTAAAATCTTACATTCTGCAGTCTAACGGGATACATTAGCCAACTTACCCGGATCCATTGCGGGAGGATCTGGAACCCAGCTGGGAGGAGCTATTGGTGGAGAAACTGGGTCCTGGTGATCACTTGATGAAGCACCAGCTTCATGTCTGCCCAGTCCTGCAGCTCTCAGGGATCTTCGCATCATTTCCCTTAATCTCAAACTGAATACAAAAACAAGGTAAAAATACTATCTCATTTTCACTTACAATTTTTAAAGCAGAATTTCATACTGAAAAAGAAAACCAAATTCTTTTCTCCATTTTTCTTCAGCATAAAGAAGAATAAGCAAAAAGTTATTTTTTCATTTCTATATTCCATTGCAACAGAATGTAATGGCCTTGGAGAAAGAGTCAGTCAGCAACGTCTAAAGACAGCTTTGAGCCCAAAACACAACCCTACCTAGTCACCACTGCACTGCCTCTGGCAGAGAGCAGCAGCTGATTGGCATTATTACCACTATTTGACATTCCTTTTAACCCAAACTCATTGCCAGCAGTGTTAAGCTTGTGCAAGAATTTGCTCTTGTTGCTGCTGTGTTGTGGGTTTTTTTAAAATCTAACTGCGAGAATAATGAAAGAATAACAATGGAGTTTAGAAAAAAAAATCTTTTAAAAGGAGTTGTTTGTTTAAAGCTATTTAACATGAAAGTATTAACTCACTGAGGACAGCCAGCAAGCAATTTCAAGAAATTCTGTATCATCTTACTAGACAAAAAGGTGGTAGGAATAAAGTAGAGGCCAGTGTGATACAAAATGGTACAAACGTAAAGCTAATTTGTTTGGTTCTCTAATGCACTTCTTCTTAAGACTAAACATCTAAAGAATATGAGAAGGGAGCTTCAACACTTAACATCATCTCCTATATCAAAAAGATCATGGTGATGAGGACTGTAGCTTGGGAAGGATAAAGACATCATTTCATGTCAATTGCTTTGACTGCAGAGCTAAGTAAAAGAATTGTACTATGCCCTAATGCAGTGTTCTGAACTCACCAGAACTCAGTACAGACACTGCTAAATTCCCTTGATGTAAGCACCACTCAGTTACCATTATGGAACACAAAAATCATCAGAAACTAGGATTCTATCAGGGTCAGAAACCTGTCATTTAGAGCCATTTGGGTACAAAGGACACTCACTATAACCACAACTGCTTAAGATAAAAAGAATGAACTTAAGTTCTTCCCCACTGGTATTATGCTGATCTCAGTATTATTTATCTACATAAGTGACCATCTCCCTCAGAAATGCCCTTAAAAAGAACAAACCTGGGTGCTATTACAGTATTTCCATGATACGTAATTCTCTGTGGTAAAAAACACTAGAGCTTATCCTCAAATTCCCTTTCCCCAACGGGGAGAAGCGTTTCCACTTGACAAATGAGGAGACAATGCTCCAACCCCAGAAAGCAGAATTAGTTTAGAAATATCCCACCATTACCAGAAAAGCCTTCAAAAAACCCACTAGAGCTCTACTTTGGTGCTTGAAGTAGTAAAATCTGACTTTAAATTAGCATTAGAGCCCATTCTTAAACCAGACCAGAGAAAAGAATTAATAAGAGATTCATAATGACCACAATAATTAGCATACAAAAAACAAGAAGAAAGTGTTAGCCCAGTTACCTTCTGCTGCTCGATGATCCTGCCCGATTTCCTGGACCATTACTTGACACGACAGAGATTGCATTTGCAATAGCTTCCACAGCCGAGAGCCTTTCAGCAAACGTATTCCTTTCAGAGCGCTCCGCTTCTGCAAAATTGAGAAAAGTGTTAGTGTCAAACTTTCGCATGGGAAAATTATACGGAAGGCGTATAAAATATGAAATGTCACCAATCTCAAAATGTTCCCCCCTTTTTCTTTTTTAATATTTAGAGGGATAGAATAGGTTCACATTCCAATTTTTATTTTGGATGAGCTTAATGATGACACTAACTGGATTTGGTTTCTAAAAGGACATCCTGGAAGGAAATTCAAGGCACCAAATTCCAGAACAAGCTTTCAGTTTTCAGTATTATCAAGAGACAAGGACCTATCACAAAGCGCATTACAGACACTTGTCAAGTCAAGGCTTCAAAAGCAACAACAATCAAAAAAAATCCGCACAACACCACAAAAAAATAATAAAAAAAGAAAAAACAAGAAAAATCAACGACCTTGCTTCACAATGAGTGGCTATGAAAAACAATGCAAACTTGTGGGCTTCTAAGATACAGAGTGTACTTGCGAATATGGTTAGGAAAAGTAACTGTGTTATGAGTATAATAAGGTAGCACACTTCATTTTTATCAGAAAGAATGAGCTTTTCTTCTAAAATCCTAAACACCATAACACCTAAAGGTTCTAGTCATAATGAGGACCTAACTGTGCCAAGTGTTGTACAGAATATAGAAAAAAATACCTAGTTTCACACTTCCAGCACAACTTGAAGCAGCCACCTGAATCAAAAGCCTAAGGTAGATTTATTTATCTGCGAGATAAATACACAGATAAAGCAGTAAAGTCAGCTGTGCAAGGTTTGCACAGGGTAACAGTTGTTGTTTTTTAGGAATTACTGACAATTAAAGATTGCATAGCCGCTACATTGCCAGTTGTGAATCGCTACAGCCATGGATCCAGAAAGAACTGAAAGAGAAGCCACCCTCAGCCTGACAGAGGCCAGGAGAGGGGTAGTAGAGTGAAAAACTATTTTTTGTATAAAACAGAAGGAAAAGATTTCTGGAAAAAAAAAAGTAAAAAAAACCTTAAAGTGACTCTGATCGTACTTTCAGGACACATCTCAAAGATGCCACGGATGGTGCTCAGTTTCCACTTAAAAGGCTTTTCAAACTGATAAGCCAACATCCTCTACACACACATTTTCTCAACTGGATAATTTCCTTTTTAATTTTTTTTTAATCAAAGAATGTACTGTTAAGACCTCTGAGTTCACAGAATAAGGTAAATCAATGATGTATGTCAGCTTTTACAACGTGTTTATTCTTTATATCCTTCTACTCATCACTACCTGAAGCAGCAAAGACCTTTGGTTTTACTTGTTCTCAAGCACATGCAGGTTTCTTACACAAAAACCACCTACTGCCCGTAGCACTCAGCAGAATATTACGGTTGTGCCCCTAGATCTATATACTTTTTGACCTGTAAATGAATTGCCACTATATATGTGCTGTACTCCTAAGATCCACTAGTTCTTTTAACTCACTCTCCTGAGTCATCCCTCAAGTAAAACAAAGCAAAACAAGTGTTCTCTGCAACAGATATTTTGCCTATCCTTGGTGCCACAGCAACCTCCAAGTGAATTTTTGCTGTTCCACTTCAGAAGTTAGCATTTTTTCAGAGACTCATCAATTGTAAATGCCCTGGCTCTAAGGGTAACTTGCTCTTCCACTGTCTAATGAAATCTGTCTCAATTCTCTAGAAAATACTCAGTTTGTAGGTGTTCGTAACATAACTCTCCAACGATTTAACATGTTTTGGACATTTCTTTTGGAACTGTCTTTTGCAAGACCTCTTCTATTGGCAAGACTGAGGAGATAACAAATCACAGAGAAAGGAAGCAGCCTTCCCCCTAGCTTGCAGGTCTGGGGCCACTTTTCCTGCAATTCATTTATCCAGTGCTACAGGAGCTAAGGTGAAACATGGCACAGGATCTGAGAACAACAAGAAAAAAAAGCTTATCCCTACCCTCTAAAGTCCCTTTCTAGCACTTAAGGGGGAATCAGTATGAAGAAGAATGAAGCATCTCAGGCAGGTACTAGCTAGGAAGGGGCAGTATGGTCTTAATTGTCAGGAACATCATGTCTGGGGTCTGGAATTGAGGGCTTTACTCCTAAATCAAACTTCTTTTACAGTTTAACAGATGGCTGTATAACTTGCAGACAGTAACATTAGTCACCACTTCCCTCCAGATGATGTACAGAAAACGAGCTTGTTTTAATATCCATCACTAACATTTACAGTAGAAAGTGACTGTGATTTGAATATAAAGATATGAATTCCGCTTTTAGAACAATTTTTGTGAGGGAAAGAAAAAGAGAGGCAGAGGGGTGTTAAAAGTCTATTAGGTTCACATTTTTCAGAAAGATAAATTACATCCAGATGAAGTCACCAAACAAATGTCAAGGTTGCAAAGACAAGCACTCAAATAAGGAAAAGTCCAATTAAGGTTGCCCATGCATCCTTATTTCAGCCTCCTTGTGTGCTTATAGTAAAGGAATCTTCAGTTACACAGTTGAATTTTGTTTCTTTTGGGTGGGATTTTTTGTTGGGGTTTTTTCTTGGAGGGGTGGGGGTGCTGCCCACCCTGCAACAAGACCCCTGCCTCAATCAGTGCACAGGATGGACGACACGTTAGAGATGAAGGGTTGCACAGTGAGCGAGCTGCCCGTGCCTGCCGGACCAGCCGGAAGGCGTGCAAGTACGGCAGCAACAGCTTGGCGAGGAGAAGGGGAAGCATCGGATTGTGTTTAATGGCACCAAATGTCACTTTGGAGAACTGGAACATCTGACAGCACACAGAACTTTGTGAAACAAGTTTTTTACGGATGATCATGATGACTTTTACTCATTTCTGGACACCCGAAGGTGCCTGACTCACAGAAATAATTAACATTCACAGAACAACTAGAACTACTATTATAAAGTGTTTTGAAATAATACCTACTACAAAAAAAAAAAAAAAAAAAAAAGAGGATCAGGCTCTAGGCTTCTCAAAGAACCCTCACAATTAATTAATAGCTTTGAATACAGAAAAACTTCAAGCTATAGTACCTTCAAGATATGAGAAAGCTGCAACGTTACCCCCATTTTATAAATAGGGATATGAGGAACAATTAAGGCCTATAAATGACTGAAATTCAATGACAGCACCATACAAAAATCCCACAAGGAAGTTCATTCATTATTCAGTGCAGGGTTTGTATGGTGTGCAGTAAGGAATGGGGCCACACACTGAATGATGAGGATAAAAAGAAATATTGAATAGCTACCCATTCGGTGAGCACCGTCCATCTTGTGCACTGAATGAGGTAGTCCTGTGGAAAAAATAGTATGACGGTGTAATTAACGACCATTTCACAACGCGTACCCATGTGAAGAGTACATGGGCAAACTTAATTCTGGCATTTCTTAATTTCTGAGTGCTTGACTTAGCAACCTTGTTCTGTTAAAATACTTTTTACATAACAGTATTTAATTGACATCTTTAAATGGTGTCAGTAGCTGGCATTAAAGGAAGGCATTCTTCCAAATGTCTTAATACATGTCAGCTGCAAGTTGCACTTCTTATTGGAGGCATTAGCATATGCTGTAACACTTGAAAAATATTAAATACTGTTTCTCTTAAAAGCTTCTTAGATATAATGGGGATATTAGCAATATAAAGGTGGAACAATACTTGACTTCCTCTAAAAGTAACATGTGGATGTGAAAAGTTTGTCTTTTACAATCAATAAAACCAGCTTAGTATTCTTGACCACTGAATTCTTATAAAATCTTAGAGTAATGAAAATGCTGTCTCAGCACCTTTGAAAGGCCAGGACACATTTTCGTTGCTACATTTCAAAGATATCCATATACAAAGAATGCAGCCTTTTTTTCAATTTTCCTTGAAAAACGCATAAAAAGTTTATCTTCAAAGTATTTTCATGACATTGTTGAGCTCACCCTCTTCCTCTTTTGTTTCTTTGTTGCTGGTTGGGAAGCACACAGACACACAAGCATGCAGAATATTGCGGTTTCCATCACATCGATGGCCAAGGAACGTCTGCAGCACTTGTGGATTCTGATCCAAGACAACCGCTTGTTCAAGATTCATCAGGTATTGTCTGCAAGCCTCATAGTCACATCGGAGAATGTGCTGCATTAAAGTTTGTTTCTGTACTCAAAAGAATAAAATATTTTAATGATTTAAAATACAAAAGGCAGGCATTCAAGTTTCCAAAGTGCTTCTAGTTTTCCATTTTTGAAATTAATACGGAGGTCTAAATCTAGGACACTGGCTGGAAATCAGTGCAGGAATTGCTGAGAACACGCATCAGCTCAATTACAGCACTGTGATAAACAGAGAAAAGCAGGCGTTCGGGCACGGACGAGTTAAAGCAAAGAGGTTTAAGCAGCAGAAGCTGTCAGGCTCAGAGAAGGATGCCTTCAGCTTCAAAGCTGGGTCCTTAAGACAGATTACTTCCATTTCATGGCTACACCTAACATGGGAAAAGTGGTACAACTGAAAAAACTAAGGGGTCTGCATTAACTAGCTCTTATGTATTTGTTTTAAACAGCCAATACACAGACAGAGAAGTGAAGCAATAGAAGCTGTTGAAGGCCTGGGAGGCTCACCACATAGGTAACAAGCTTTTCCACAGTACTGGAATACTCCACTGTGAAATCAAGCTCAGTCTCACAGGTACGTAATACCTCCTGGTGGCAGCACAGCACACAGCAGACGTAACTAAATCGCACCAAGTCACTGATGGAGTTTAGACAAATATGATATACATATATAAACTCACAGCAGAACTAATTCATACAGCACCACAAACAAGTACAGAACTTTACAGGTGATTCAAGTGGGGAAAAAAAAAAAAAAAATCTTCATTTGACTCTCCTCATTTTTTAATGTATGTTCCAAAGATAAGATAAAAAAAAAAAAATTACTGCATTCATAAGAAAACAAGTTGTTGGATCCCTCAGAAAAAAACTGTACATCCATAAAACAAATAAATACTTGTATACTAGTAGTATATGTAAAAAAAGGTAACTAAAATAATCCTACTAGTTAAAAGCCTGATATGGAATCCATGCACCCCCAAAGTAGTGCTTTACTAGATATATTTGTGCTTTCATATTTTTAGGAGAATCTTCTGTTGAGATTAATTTCTTTGAAATGGTGAAAACAACAAATGGGTATCCAAACATGACGTTGCTTTAAGCATTTTTTAAGAGCACGAGGGAAAAAAAAAACAAATCACACAATTCTGTAATAAAGAAAGTACTTTACCTCAACAGCCATAATGATAATAGCAGCTTTCTTTTTGATGGTCGAGTTAGCAGGAAGATTTGTTAAGGAATGAACACCCATTCCAAGACTACTAATAGGTGGAAGATCAAGCCAGTCAGGGTCTCGTATCCCACCCATACAGTCTTTTGCCATTGGATAGATTGTACCATTTCCATCTCTCAGAATAATAGGAGATTCCTATATTTGGGAAAAAAGGTTTTTCATTAAGTCTCCACAATTTATAAATATTATCCTTCCCAAAAGGTCCAGTTCTATTTAACTGCCAACAATTACAGCAGCTTACCCAAAATTCCCATTTATGCAACTGTCTCCTATCATTACAAGTGATACAGAGTAAGATATCAGATTCCCTTTCTCAAATGCCTGAAATGTGCTTAATGTAGTAAATACTGTCAAAAGTATCTTCTCTTATGGCATACATTCATTATGAAATACTACCAAGGGAAGCATACAGTACCTAAACTTTTAGCTTACTTGAATGCTCCAAATTTGAGTGTTTCATTTGAGTACATTCAAATTTAATTCTTTTGTCAAAAATGTTTCTTTCCACTATTCTAAGCAAAGTATATCACATTTGTGGAAATTACAAAAAAAGTCTAGGCACTTTTTCCTCGTGGATGCTTGCACAGCATAATCGAGCTGTGCAATCGGATAAAGTAAGATACTTCACATTGGATAGTAGAAAGAGTTTCACAAAACCTTGATATCATCTCTAGTATCAGAAACAGATTGTTGAGGTTTTTTGCTAACATTTCCATTTATTCTCATGAGTGGATTTTCATCTTATCCAATTCCAACATACAGCTAGATAACAAGTTTACACTAAATAAGTTACACAGGAACTACTCTGACAAGTTTTTTTTCCCCTCATTTTTACTTTTTATTCAAAGTAGATTTCAAGTAAGATATTAAAAGTGCTTAAGTGAGTTAGATGGCTTGCACCTTCAAAGTATTAGAGGTAGCAGCAAGTCTTTCATAACCATTTGAAGAATTATTTCTTCACAGGTCTTTGGAAAAGCCTTACAGAACACTGTACCATCCCATTCAACGACAGAAGTGAAGTGCAGTGAGGTTAAATGTTTGAGATACAAAACCACAAACCTGTCCAGCTGTAAAAATAGCAACACTTCTCTCATTCTGACCCAGGAACGCAATGCTGCTGGTAGGGAAATTATTTTCCTGTTCAGCCTTTCCTGTGGCAAGGTCAAATATGCAGTATCGAACCCAGTTCCCAGTTTTCAGAACAGCATGCACCCCTTCAAATATACACACAAAAAAAAGTTAATGTCTTTTACTAATGGCATCCAGTAAAATAATTCTTAACTAAAGCACTTTCAAGAAGTTACTAGTAGCAAGAGTAAAAACCAGTTACGTTACTTTGACAGTAGTTGCTTTCCACTAAAGGGAGACAGGTAAGAAAGGGTTGAGCAGAGTATCTTACAGGGTAAGTCCTACTTACCTTTTGAATCTACATTTACTGCTAGGATCTCTGTTTTTTCAGGAATACACAGCTTTTTAGGTGTCCTTTGAAAACAGTCAGGAACTTTTGGAGTTCCACCAGTTTTTACGACCTAAAAACATACGCAAAATTTAAAGACACAATTAAGTGCACAGGGCTGACTTTTCAAAATACGGACCGCTTTCTGAATGTTTCACAAAGACATACCTGCAGTTCGTCTATTCTGAGCAGTCTACAGTCTTGTAGAAGAGAAGAAGGATCAGGATCTGAATTAGAGCTGCTCTGACAGTTTGTGTTACTGGAAGTGCCTGGAAATTTCACAGCAACATAAGCACCATCCACTTTTAGCACCTACAAACAGAACATATCACAGTTTTACCAAAAAGCTTTGAAGAGAAACTCTTTAGGTTGATTTGCTTCAAAATAAACTAGACCTTTATCAGGGAAAAAAAAAAAGTTCCAATAATCAGTGATAAAATTCTACAGCTCTTGGTCATTAGCCTTGCTGTTTTGCTAAAATTACTGAACTACTGAAAACTCGGATTTCTTAATGACTTCATAAGCATCCTGAATCAGACCAAAAGTCCCTCCATTTGGACATCCTGTGTCCAACAGGAACCAGACCAACTGACTAGAGAAGCTCCCTACTGATAATTCCTAGGGATCTTTTCAGCTTGCAACTGCCGCAAACAGCAGGACAACTCCATGTTTAATAGCCTAGATAAGCTCTTCTCTTATTAACTTGTCCAATCACTTTTGGAAATAAACACTACTCTTGCAACAAACAGTTCCAAACATTAGTTAATTTTTTTTCTTTTTTTTTCTGGTCCCATCAAAAAATTCTTAAAGTCTCTGTTGCAGAGTCTTAGTGCTCATTCCTCAAGATGACTGTGCACAGTGGAAAAGAGAAGGGTTGGTTTATGGGTCTGTTGCCTGTTCATCACACTCGATGACAAAAGTTCTTCACTCAGTCCCTCAGGACTGAAGGATACAGACAAGTCTATCCAGACATACTTCATGCATCTGTGTCTTTTTCTGCCCCCAAGGAAATGGAAGTTATTCAACCCCACTCTGCCAGTCATTTCTGAGATGGTAAGCCTCTCTGAAGAGTTGCTGACATGCATATCTAATCAGAACTATCAAAATATGTTTCCTTGATACAGAAATTATGTTATCATCATATTATGTTATCATCAAACAGCAAGATCTTTTGAGTTTCCAACTCACACCGTAATTTTCTCAAAAGGAAAATAAAGCTAAGAGGTAAGGGAGCACAGGGAAGGACAGGCAACCTTTTAATCTTCTATAGAAATAAGATCTCAGCATGTTTGCAGTCTTGATCAAAACTAGATACAAGCAACTGCCCTAATTTCTCAATAGTTTCTATACAGAAAGTGCTTGCAAAGCAATATAAAAGAACTAGATGTAATCAACTTTATCTAAAACGCCCCTGACAATAAAAACCACCTCTCAAGTTTCCAAAATATTACAGGCAATAAAAACCTAGGCATTTCCATGTCTTCTCTGAATTTCTCTTGCCAGGTGTATGTAGCCTATCGAGCATGCTAGTGAAAAGGATATACTGGTGAATATGAAAGTATTAACAGATTTTTTTTTTGTAACAAAGGTTACTGTAGACAGAGGCAGAGCCCTTGTTCCCCATATGACACAACTTCACCCTAGTAGCAGAGTTCCTGCTTCTACTAGTAGAGCATCACCAATAGCTTTAAGACCACCCAAAAATTTCAAAATTCAGACCTAGTCAAAAGATTCATGAACATCAACTCTGATCTAGTCTATATAAATATAGATTTCTATTGAAACTTGCAAGACAACACTCTTGACAAAAATTGCGATCTAGTAAAAAAAAAAATAAAAATCAAGGCACACCTAAAATCAATGCCAGTGCTTCAACCACAGCTTTTAGTCTTTTAGAAGACTGAATGTTGCTACAAAAGCTTTGTAAACTTAGGCTGCTTCTGAAAATGGAAGACTCTAAACAGTCAACATTAAGCAGGGTATATGATATCTTGTTTATGAAGCTTCAAATTTATGATTGGAAGAGTAGGGGGAATAAACAAACGTTAAGAAAAGGCACAATTCCCGAGTATTTATCATATCCTATCTCCATAACCAAAACTGTTCTTCTACACGTTTTCCGGCAGCTCCTAGTGCTATCACCTATGCCACTTTTCACTTACATCACTTTTTGTATATACAAAGAAATGCTGCCAGTTTTTAAAGTGCTGGAACTCTATGGTGACTCAGAGTCCACATGCCAAATATTCCTTTTCTTTCCCATTTTGTAGTTCAAGAAGTAAATCTTTAAAAATGGGGAAATATCTTTAGTAAGATTTGGTTGAGATGAAATTCACCTCTTCAAAGGGTAAAATGCAGTTCTTCAGTTAAACATCTACTACTATATTGGCTGTTACACAGAACATAAAACTACCCATTGACACAGCAAGGAATTGGGAGTTTGAGTACAACACTTGATAGCAATCGTACATAGAAAGCTGCAGAGCAGAGATGTGGTATAATGGGCTGGCACTAAACTTCTCAATAAGCAAGGCCAATGTTCCTCTTTAATGGAAATTATTTAAGTCTAGATTGAATGAAAAACATATTAACAAAAATAGAAGGTAAGATCTTAAAGAATTTAGATGCTTTAGCTTACAAAACTAATGTACTTACACTGTTCATATCACTAATGCAAAAGTTGTATTAATTAAAAACAAGCATTTCACAGAACTACATATACAATGTTTGCTGCCTTATGACTAAATTAAAAGAACTGAATAAAACAAATGAAAAAAGCAAGCAATAAAAGACAAGTTTGAAGATTTTTTTTTTCCAAAAGCAAAATACCTTTCGAGAGCATTTTCACTACATAATAATGAGATCTAATCTTTCTTTTTAACGAAAGAAGAAAGATGAATTGATAAACTGGAAGATGAAAATACTTCCTATTTCCTTTACCCTTACAATCAACCTATTGCCACGCACCTTTAAATCACAATGCCAAAGCACACTGACTGGCAGAAAACATTCAACTGAGGTCCCCACCCCAAAAAGAAGGGGAGGCAAGTCCTCAGCCTGACTTCTCCTCCCCTATTCCCTCTTACGGTTGCTCATTTAAAAATCACATCAGTGATAGGCTGAGTAGCTATCTGAACTCTAAAGTGTTACAAAACTGTAAAGTGAAAAAAGTGAAGGATAATATAGGGCACTGAAAAAGGACAGCACACTTTACAAAGGGGGAAAAAAGCATCTTTGCCATAAATGACTGATACAGAAGAGACTCAACACCAATAAGTCTATTTAGCAGACAGCCCACTTACTAGTCTTAGCACTTCAGTGAAAATATTAACATAGAAGAAAACAAGCTCAGACACCTTTACACCTGTATACAGAAACAGTAAACGAGTATTTTTCCTGAAAATCTTGGGATGTAAAACAGGAAGACACCTAAGGACAGCAGGGGCTTTGCCAAAGCTGGTACGAGAAGCAAACAACAGTTTCAGTGACTTCAACTAGATCCCAAAATCTTGTTTACAAAAATTGAAGCATTTCAATAAATTAAGTTTCTCCATACTCCCTTTCACAGAAGTGGCCTAAACTTGATAACAAAAATCCACTGTGGGCCTCCTCCTTCCAAAGACACCGCTCAAGGCAAATTCTCCACTCCTGAACAAAAGCACCCATTAGGGATGCAAGAAACTAACTGACTAAACCCAGAAGCCTTCTGTTGGACAGGTATTTTCTCTTCTGACAACTTTTTATTCTTCAATGAATCAAGTAGAAATCAATTCAACGTTTTCATTTTGTGGAAAACCTTTATTGGCTTTCCTGTTGCTTTTGTTTCTGAAATGCATAGCAGAGAACTGTCTAGATGACCTAATCCTTCCAAACACTGAAAAAAACAATGCCGAAGGAGATAAGGAGTATTTTCCTCTATAGCACTTTTAGTCAGAGCAAAGGTTTGAGAGAGAAAACAAAACAAAACAAAAAAAAAAACAAGGAAAAAACCTTAAGGTGTAATAAGTCAAATAACGTTATAGTCACGCTGAGGAAGCATGTAATTTCTAGCCAAAAGACTTCTGTTCTTTGGTTGCCAGAACACAAGATTCACCCAAAAGCTCAGTTCAAGTGTACGTAAAAATCAGTCACAACACCTGTAACACCTCATAATCTCACTGGACATGTGAAGGCTACTGCACAAGTTGCCAAAAATAATATTTTTGATAAAACCACATTTGCTTTTCTTAATATTGTGATTCAACTTAAAGGAGTAGATGTTATTTTTTAAGATTCACTGTGTTTTATTCACAACAGATTCGGTCTATTACTATCACTGTGTTATGGACAAATGAAAAGGCAGCAAAAGTCACACTAGTCAGAAACATTTCTCCAGCATTCCCAAAACTGATTCTTTTAAAAATTAGTTTATCTAAAAGGAAAAACTTCTTTTATTCCCTCCCCAAAGATGGTGGGACAAGGTATTTCAGACAAACCTTGCCAACAGGAACATTCTTAACGTCTTCCACAAACACAACTTCCCTCAGAGACCACTGCTCTTCATTCACTTTCTCCTCCTCTTTGGGGGCAGGAGTAGATCGTCGTCGCTCTGAGACAAAAAAGTTATTACCAAAAGAGAAGACTTTAAATATATAATCGAAGCATCAAAACGCAGTGTTCAATAAACACCAAAACTTCCCCCCCTTCCCGAAAGATTATCAACAGTCAAATATATAAATTAACAGGAGGTTAACAAAAATTTGACTTTAAACATACCTACACCTAGCAGTGTAACATACCACTTTCATGCTTTTCTATGAAATTAGAACTAATAAAGCCTACCTGATAAAGCAGTTTTAAAGGATATTTAAGTAAAATAATAATAATAACACAATAAGTTGTTTTGGTAGGGCTCAGATTTGACTTAGAACATAAGACAGACATTTTGAGACCCTTCATTCAGCTCTGCTACAGTGCTTTCTATTACCCTTTCAAAAAGTTTGTTTGTCCACTATGTATGGATTTTTTTGGTAAACATCTGAAAGTGTAGCAAATGAGGCAGAAAATAGCTATTCGGGCAAGCAGCAATACCTTTAGGATTGCTGCAAACACATTATCTAAATGGTAACTGCGTACACTCCGGATCAAATTTATATACATAATGTGGCTAAATTAACACCAACAAGAACTTTTAATCTCCTGAACTGAGTATACAGCGTAATTAATATTATCAACACATTTCAAGTATGAAGCAGACAACTTCTAAGCTAACCATGAAATTAACACTAGCTCAAAACCCCAAAGTTACAGTTAGAGAAAAACTACAGTTGAAAGAACTGCAAAAGAGAAATCAGTAGCAAAAGACTCTACTAGCACAATTAATGAGTACTGCAGATCTAAACATATGAGATTCTTAGTCACTGAAGCCATTCATTTCTCCATAGCTTCTTAAAACTGCAGTACATGAACAATTAGAAGAAACAGGAGCAGAGAGAAGGTATCTTCAAATGAGAGCATTGTAACTAATTAACCCTTTATAAAGGTATGGGTTTCAATGGAGGAAAACACACTTAAAATGTCAGTCACATGAATTCTAATGCATCCTTTTACATTTTAAGTACAACTTGTAAAGCTTCTCTCACTGCTTTTGTGTGTTGTAAAGAATGCCTAGTTTCAGTCATTTTATGTAAAAGGTGATTAACTACTCCTTTACGTAGTCAAGTTCACCTGCAAGGCAGGATGTACACAAACAGCTTAATCTTAACCAAGCTATTCTTCTGTAAAGAAACTCACTATCGCACTGCAATTAAACATAAACAACTTTATCTTCAGATCTCCTCTTGATCACCTCCTGAAATGTACTTTTGATTCTGAGAAGTAAGCGTTACACTTGCTCAGATACACCTTACATCAAGCAGTCACTGCTTGAACTAACACATTTCAATTTAACACTGACAATTCACTAATTATCTAAAGCCTATTACAAAAGCCTTTATACTGCAGGTCAGACAGAAAGACTGAAAAGGATTCTGAAATAAGCTCAGAATCTTTGCAGAACTGCTTTTTACGAAACCTTCTTATCTAGGAAATTTACATTATTATGAGGTACACATTACTTACTATATGGCATTGATGCACTGCTTGCTATTGAAGATGCATCACTACAAGTGGAAGCTGGGGATGGTGGAGGCCCCATCTCAGTTTTCACTGGTTCCTGTTTGCTTTCAGGTCTAGAATAAAAGGCATTACTTAGAATGAAGAAAGAAAAAAGGTGATATCTACTCCAGGACAACAGAAAAAGTGTCAGTGTGTCCCAGCCACGTGCCTCTAATAGTAAATCAGTAAAATAACTTGTTACACAACTGTCCTAACCGACAAGGCCATAAACCTGAAGCTGGGAATGGTACGTTGCTGCTTAATCAAGGATTTGCTTCATAAAATTAACTGAGCATAGATACAATAATACAGAAAATAAAAATCCTTCTATGTGATTCATTTGAAGACAGGAAGAATTACTAGCTTTATACAGTAACATGAAACTCTAGAATTGCTAAAAACTTTTTCAAGCTCTTCTTGAAATGGTTTAAACATGTTTTAAGAAACATCAAGACAGCAATTGTCAATTCATTTTTTTTTTCAAACTATAGAGGAGTTGAAACAAGTTTCTCAAAAAGGCCTGAAAACAGTTAGTTCCATAACAAAACCACTTTCAGCTATTCAAGCATAAAATCTTGGCAACTTTATGAAACACTGTGGAAAGTCATCATTTCATAACATCAAGATAGCAATTGTCAATTCATTTTTTTTTTTTTCAAACTATAGAGGAGTTGAAACAAGTTTCTCAAAAAGGCCTGAAAACAGTTAGTTCCATAACAAAACCACTTTCAGCTATTCAAGCATAAAATCTTGGCAACTTTATGAAACACTGTGGAAAGTCATCATTTCATAACCCTTCTGCACTTCATGTTTCCACAGTGGTTTCACACAACTGAGTCACCTTCCCTGCAGTGAGCATTTCTGCACATTTAGCAGTTTACAAAAAAGCTAGAATCTTACGAAGAAGGCAAAAAGTTCAAACTGAAAAAAACCTGACCTTCCTTCTTTTCCATTTCTAATCAATCACTAAGGAGAATATCAAATAAATGTTCCATGTGCATGCACGTGTGTTCTCAACACTTACTTTGCCTCAGTAGTTTTGCTAGCTTTCTCCATGTTTTTCAAGCTCTCAGGTGATCGAAGCTGGAATCGACAGCTGTCATTCATGTTCCAAACAGATTCCATTAACACACCCACTTTAGGAATTCCAGCACTGATTGAAAAAGCAACGGCTCCAGCATGATAGAGAGGATTATTTCTTAAACACACCTATAGACAGAGATTTTTATTTCTATGAGAGTAATGAATTATACTAAGGGAGATCACATAGGCATGTATTTTCTTGGCGGCATATGTGGTAGTAAAAAAATAAGAAAACTTATGGAACGAGATGAAGACAAAAGTCAGCATGATGTACTATGCACTTTGCTAGGAAAAAAAGAGGCTGCTGTGTAACGCACAGCTGAAAGTAACATCTTTAGCAATGCAGCTGCTCAGTATATAGTAGTTAGATGCTCAGTAACAAAAGGCACAATTCATCCAATAACAGAGACTCATCCCAGAGCTGATTAAAACGGATTGGGACACAAAAGAGATGTGCTCCCTGGGAAGCAGCTGTTTTGTCTCATACTGGTTTTAACACTAATCGTAAAAAGAATCCTACACCTCTGTATCAGCTATTAACCTTTTTGGTAAAGGCTTGAAACCAAAGACCTATCCCACTCCATAAATCAATCAAATCCAGACTCTAATACTGTAGGCACTTAAATTCCAAATTGTTTATAAAGCTATCTGCTCTATCAAGAATCATACTTCTACACATACTTTCTCTAAAAACACAAAATGAGTAGGTAAGTTAAAAGAGAAGTACTTTGTTCAAGTACAGCTCACATAACATTAACAGGACACACTGATCTACAGTCATATAATTAAAACACACTATTTTAATCCCGTATTATTGATGTAACTTTTGCAGATAACAAGATCAGAACCTAATTTGTTTCAGGTTTTTTATTTGCTTGTTTGTTTGTTTGAAGAGCAGGATGTAAGCTCATCGTATAGCATTGTAAAAATGCCACTTGCAACAGTCACACTTGCCTGGGTTCCAACAGTTATGTTTGGCATAGAAGAAATACCAGCGCTGGACTTCGGCTTTTTATTTTTTGCTCTGGCCTTCTCTAGCATTTTCTTCCTTTGGCTGAAAGGAACTACACCCCTGTGGAAAAATGCATATTATTTTTAAAAAGGTTATGACAAAAAAAAGCTTCGTTTATAGCTTTGTTTAAAACTTTGTTTACTCCTAGTTAATGTAGTCATGACCAAACATTTGTGTCTCCTTGCCACCTTATCCAAAAGCACTGTAGAAAAGACAGCTTGTTCTACGTTCACCCCCGCTTTCCAAATTCATCTCAACTGGCCAATTTATTAGGAGGAAGAGGGAGAGGATGTAATGTCACTGCCAAATGCTTTTCCTTCTAGCTCAAAATGCTGCAAGACCTCTGTCGCAGATGGTACGCTCCAGTCACAGCTTTCAAGTTGAGGATTGTCCATGCTGAACTTGAGGGTATCTTTCCCATGACTAATCAGAATTTCCAGAACTTATAGTCACTGGGGAAACAGGATAAGCTTTTCTGGTTTTACATTTTAAAAGCCTTATTTTCCCACTGAGGACATGACTGAAGGAGCCTAGGACTTTTATAACAGACTTACGCTGTAAGAGGGGAAAAAAAAAAAAGGACACTTCTTTGGTTAATTGGCTCCACTCAGTTTAGCTGAAAATAACACCTACGTAACACAGTTAAACATGCTTAATATTTTGATACTTCAATTTTTAGTCAGGAGGTTATAGGGTTAGATCCTCTTATTTGAAAACCTCCTTCATGTTAAGTAAAACATGAAAAGCATCAGCCCTGTGCAACACTGGCAATTGAAGTCTCATTCAGTGTACTAAAGACCATTGTAACTAAGAACATCAACAGTAACAGAAGCTTCTTTCTACATCAGATTAACATAAAATCACCATCCCTCCCATAACCGACATGTTGGTTAATTATAAATAAATAGCTTCCAAGGATTACTTATAAATGCTAATAAGTCTTTTTATATGTTGTACCGATCATTCTAAAAGCAGTAAAGATAACAGGTTCTAATAACCAAGTATCTCCAATGCTATGGCTTATTACTTTCTATACTTACTTTAAGTACTCTGAAGTATGTCAGATGTGACACAATAAAAAGACTAAGAACTAGACCACTTGAGTTTTGAGATTTGGAACTAGAATTTAGAATGAAATACACCTGTGTTTAAGTTTACAAGCCTAGTTACAGTTCTACTTTAATATTTTCCAGAGAGTTACTAGAATTTAAGGAGAAAGCTGCTTCATAGAATCAATTTTCAACGCTCTGATTTCCAACTCATCATCAAGTATTCAACTCATCCATGCCCAAAAGCTACATGAGCTTTGGGCACAATATGTAATGCAACAACTCCTGATGCACTAACAAAATTAATGCATGCTGACAACACATTAATAACACTCAATGAATTCACTCAAATTAGAAATTCATTTCAGAGCTTTTCAGGGTGTGTTAGTTTGGTGTGGCTAGGGCTGGATTTTGGGGATTTTTGTTTTTTAAATATAGGCTTCTTGAATTGTTAGTTAAAATATTTCAACGAACATTTCATATTCTATGATGTATAAGTGTTGTATTTTAACAACAAACAGAGGGAGCATCTGATGTTATTTCTCCCTTCAAGATTTGGACCACAACTAACAGACATTTTCTAACACAGCCTGACAATAATGTAGACCTCATACGTGGGTAAATCTGTTCCATATTTTTAATCCCAAGATCTGAAAGGCATAAAGATTATTCTCTGATACAGTATAGTATCAATTTAACTGAATGCTAAAGCATTTATACACCTCTCCTGAAAAAATAACCTTACTCCCTTGAAGACATTATAATTGTATCCAAAAGATTTCAGCATTAAAGAAGAGAGCTTAAATATATTTTTTAAAAAGGGAACCTAAGACTGAGTGCAGTTCCAGAACTCACAACAGCTGAGGTGCAGCAGTTTTGCCATGGTTTTCAGGGCCAAGGATGTGAAGACACCCAGTGGATCTACACTGTCGTATAGAAACACAGGCTTCACTTACCACCAATACAAATTGTTCTCTAGTTGAGCACACGTATAAAGAGCACAACAATGCAAAGAAACGATCCGTTCTCCCTGAAGCTCCGAGTACGTCTGTGCAGTGTGTTCTAATTTAGAAGCTACAGAGCTTAAAGTTTCATCTACCCACGTAGCAACCTGAGAAGGGAAGAAAGGAACATGAAAGGTAAGGGGAAAAAAGAAAAAGTTGTACCTTAGTTGCACCTTTAATGCAAATTTACTGGTTTTGAAAGAAAGATGGGGGAAAAAAAACAACAAAAAAATCCAGCCAAACAAACAATTATTCTCTTTGGAATTTCATCCCCTAACATCTTTTCTTTCCCCAGAAAAGAGCTTTTCAAGATTACTTTTTTTGCTCTACTTCCAGTCCCCAACAAAAGCAGGCAAAAAAGGGAGGTATATTACATATACATTACCAAATCAGTTTCAAGTTCACTCTTAACTGGGCAGAAGAGCATATTTAGATAACTTACTTTACAGCACTGTAAAGCTTCAATGCCCTGAGTTTTTCTAGTAAATACATACAGAACATTAATAAGCTTCTCTTTTCCTAAACTAGTGTCAGTTTTCACTGTATTGGTAGAGTCAAGTATTTCAGATAATCTGGTAAAACAGGTGTCTTCTCACTGCTCCAGCTGTAAATCTGTCAGATCTTTTTGGGTTTTTTAATTTTTCTTGCATTTTTACAAAATACTGGTTTTGTAAAACTGTGGTTTTGCTTTGCTTTTACATCTGTACAGAGGAAAAGAAGTGGAATGAACATACAAGTTAAGTGCTTTCTACTACTGATAAACCTGAAGAATCAAGCTCTCTAGTCTCTTTCTAGTGCAAGTCACTGAAAAAAATCCAGCATTGTCAAATTCAGCAACCAGCACACATCTCCTACCTTGTTATTCTCAGTGGCAACAGTCGCTCTAATACTATTTGCAGAAAGAAGCACTATTTTTTCATTGGTTAATCCCAAGAACATGGCTCGTGGATGATGTAGTGAAGGATTCTTTGGAAACAAACAAAAAATAATTTTAGATAATCAAAGCATTTAGATAATCAAATCATTCGGAAAGTAAGCATTTAAAGAGGTATGGTACCTGTGCATTTCTGTAAGGCTCTGATTCACTCCACTTCCACTGATAGAGTTCTCCCTTGCTGCTAACAGCCACGAGCTCAGAATATAGAGCTCCGATAGAAATAAACTTTGTTCCATCCTACAAATAGAGAAATATGAAGTCTAGAACAGCAATATTACAAATATATATAGATATATAAAAATATATAAATGCAAAAAAAAAAGAACTTAAGGGTTTTTTTCAGAGGCCCTATGAATGTTGTACTTGAAAATAAAGAAATATTCAGCTTGTCTCAAGCTCCACATGCCCTCAAACACACATACACACAAAAAAAAACATTATTGCTTCTGACAGAATGAGGGAAGAAATAAACAGATACCATTTTCCTGAAGTTTAGCAATAACATATACACAGCAATTAACTTGGACAGTTTATTAAGGGCTTCCACAATATTTTAGGAACACAACACTACCCAGAGAATTAAAGACAGAAGGTCACTTGACTTCTGGTATTTAATAAAAACAAAACAACAAAAATGTTTCCTTCTAAAATTCTGGCTTTTTGAAATGAGAAAAAAAGCAACATAATCCCATTATGACATTCCTAAGTATATTCATGAAGCTACCTTCCAACTACTTGAGAAATCAATTATCAAATCCACAGCCCCATCAACTAAACGATTATTTTCCACTTCTGAAGGTAAGTAACTGGGGACTGACCTGCTGGAGAGCAGTGTAGGAGAAAGGGACCTGGGTGTTCTAGTGGACAGCAGGATGCCCATGAGCCAGCCATGTGCCCTCGTGGCCAAGAAGGCCAATGGCATCCTGGGGTGTATTAGAAGAGGGGTGGCTAGTAGGTCGAGGGAGGTCCTCCTGCCCCTCTACTCTGCCCTGGAGAGGCCACATCTGGAATATTGTGTCCAGTTCTGGACCCCTCAGCTCAAGAGAGACAGGGAACTGCTTGAGAGAGTCCAGCACAGAGCCACAGAGATGCTGAAGGGAGTGGAACATCTCCCTTATGAGGAAAGGCTGAAGGAGCTGGGTCTCTTTAGCTTGGAGAAGAGGAGACTGAGAGGTGATCCCATAAATGTTTATAAATACATCAAGGGGGAGTGTCAGGAGGACGGAGCCAGGCTCTTCTCTGTAATGTCCAATGACAGGACAAGGGGCAATGGGTACAAGCTGGAACACAGGAAGTTCCACAAAAACATTAGAAAAAGCTTTTTCACTGTGAGGGTGACAGAGCACTGGCACAGGCTGCCCAGGGAGGTTGTGGAGTCTCCTTCTCTGGAGACATTCAAAACCCGCCTGGACGCGTTCCTGTGTGACCTACTGTAGGTGATCCTGCTCTGGCAGGGGAGCTGGACTAGATGATCTTTTGAGGTCCCTTCCAACCCCCTAACATTCTGTGATTCTATGAACCGCAAACAAAATGAAGTTTAACAAAAATCTTTAAAAAAAAAAAATCAATCTGCTACATGTCACATGAATGCATCACTATCACCTGATATGCTAATCATGAGTTATCTTCCTCCTCTACCACCTTCTCCTTTTTAACCTTTTACCAAAATTCACTTGGCATCTCTCTACTACTTCGATAACATCACTTTGCTCAACTGCTTCATCCTGTAGAGTACCCACATTTCAGGGGCCTGTTCCCCGCTCCTCTGAGATGTGATTGTGTATCAATGTTGCAGCAACTATGTAACAATTACAATCTCACTTTCTCTAAGTTCCTGTTCTCCCTTGCATTGAAACCAATCTCAAAGAACAGACCTACAAACTGGAGTGATTTCACTGTTTACTGAGAAAGTAAACTGCAAGGCCTATCCATTCCAAGGGCAGCTGTAGGACACCCAACACAACTTTTTTACTGGTAATCACTAGAATTTCCCTTCCGCTTAAGGGAGAACACAGTTTTTTAAAAAATAAAAAAAACCCTTAAACTAGTATAAAATCATGTGCTGTCTTCTACAGCAAATCTGAAAGACAGGTACGTGAAAATCAGGATCTTTAGCAGCCTTTATTAGATCACAATATACCTCATTTAACCATCTGATGGGAAACTGAACTCTCGGTCAGATCGTTTTTAAAAAAAAACAACAAAAAAAACAAACGCCAAACCACCACCCAGTACATTTATCTGTCCCCTAAGCTAAGAGACTTTTGTTTCAGTTACAGAAGTTTACAAGTGGAAACACCAAGTTCCATAAATTTGGATTCACACTGCCTTTCATGCCCAGAAGTGCACATTTCAAAAGATGTGTGTCTGTGAATAACAGGGGATTTGGTACATCTCTTACCAAGAGCTCAAAATGTTTACCAATATTTTGGGAAAGAAGAGAAAGTAGGCAGCAGGAAAAGACAGAAGCAATTCCAAGCAATTCTCTTTTATACTCTGATAATAGGATCTAAAATTAGTTAAATCATAAGAGAATTATTTTGTGCTGGAGGGCATCTACCAACACAGCACAGAAGTAGCACGAATGCTAATCTGTGTCATGATTAATACCTGCCATTATATAAATACTGCATATTTTCAGAAAGAATTGCTGTGAGAACCTATTGTAGCCTAATGAGATGCATCTCAACCTCGCCAGCATAAATCAATCTTCAGAATTTATCTGGCCTAATGCCTCAAAGTTAAGTATGGAAAGCAATTATTTTTGCTTGAAGACACTATCATACTTTTCATCTTGCTAATGTGTTTTACAACTTTTTATAAACAAATAGTTCTATACCGCAAGCCCAACACTAAAGAGACCTGCCAGTCAACATTTTTTTCCCTTCCATCAAAACACCAGCAGCCTGGATCATCCAAACTGTCAGAACCAACGCTACAGACACCTCTGTGGCCACTCAAGAGACTAACAGCCTAAAGGTGCACAAATGACACGACAGTTCTGGTCCTGGAACCAGAGCCTTACATGTTAAGCTATAAAATTCTGACTTCAGGGCTAAGAAATTACATACTTGAAGAATGCAGACAGAGGAATCGCAGACAGAATTTTTATCTCAGTAGGCAAACAGAATACACCTACGTGAGTGAACTAAAGGCTCAGCTTGCATCCACCTACAGTCCGGCAGGAAAAAAACTGACTGGAGTTGTCATACTATAGAGTGGCTCCGATACGCGTGGCACAACACCAACGCATGGCTGTGCAGACTGACAGGACTACAGTCTAACAAATCCAAAGAATTCATTCATTGGCTTGAATCCTTGAGCGGTTGATTTAATTTAACTGGTGGAGAAATCTCAGTATCTATGCAACATGTCTCAACGGTCTCAGGTTATGGATGAAATTGATGCACTTGGGAAGACTATCTAAAAGCTTTCTAAAAGTTTTATCTATTCCTCTGAGGCTGGTTCTTTATCTCCCATAAACACAAGTTAACTGTCCTCATCATGGACTAACAGTTTTTTTCTCCAATGCTAAATGTCAAAATAATGAAAGATGAAGGGAAAACATTTGCAAACAAAATTGGTTATTTTGTACCAACTCCTCACAAACTTTAACTTCTCCCCTAGCTTGCTGTCTTTTCCATTAATATTTCAAGATCTCTTTTACAATTTTCAAAACAGAGGAAACATCTGAACCGGCCTCTCAGCTAAATCACCTCCCTCAGGATTTACCTTGAAGAATTTCTGTTGGAAAATACCACAAACAAAACTCCAGAGGGTGGCTATAGCAAGAGAGGTGCAGAACAACTTAACAATGTTCTGCTGAAGCATAGGATGAAAAGTTCAACAACTATTGGATAAAGATGAAAAGCTTTTCCACTAAGCTACATTCATTTAACTGGAATCTAGGTTTTATGTGAATGCATATGCAAACAGATATCTTGGAAAAAGTTCAGTATATTTAAATTGAACAAGCACGCAATTAGGGATCACAGCAAGTTAATTCCATAAAAAATGCCAAATAAAAGACTGCAATAATTGTCCTAGGGCAGGATCTGAGAAGAACAGGGTTAACAACAGTAGTAAAAGAACCAGAACAAAAACCACAACAGCAATAATGGCTACAATAAAGTTACCAAAACTTTGCAGTGGGAATAAAAAGTTCTAAGTTATTATTCCAAATCCAAACTATGTTTATTCTGTGATGCTAACTCCCCCCTAAAAACTCACTCTTCCCAAGCTAGATGACTCTCTCATTCTAACCATCATGACAAAGCAAAGGGGACTAGTACTGCAAATTTTCACTGACACACAAGTTCAACATTACTTAAGACATAAAAAATCTGGTTGGAACAGCAATTATTAGATCAATATTCTTCATATCTATATTTAGCCTGAAAGGAAAAAAACTAGATATCAAAAAAGAGAGTGTGACATATCAAAATAGCAATGTCACACATACTGTAGAAAGACAGAAATGGGAACACTAAGAAGACACCCCAATTCCATAAAATTTGGTATAATAAATATAGATCATGACTTTCATTTCTGAGAAGGTTTTTTTGTTGGTTGGTTCGTTGGTTGGTTTAGTTTTTCAAGTCATTTCTCCAAGCATCTAGGTAACTCATAAAGAAAATGACTACAAGATATCCAATCAGGCAGATACAGTTAGCTTTCCTACTATTATATCTCACGTCGGAATTATTTCTTGCCTTGGAAATGGAATTACGGTTACAAAGAAAAACTGCTCATCAGTTCTAGAGGATTCTGAAGGAGCAACAAATACTCATTTAAGTTACTCGCAAGCTCAAAACACAACTGCTAATAAATGTCAGCTTTCACCATTGCTGCCTAGAAGTCCAATCCACTCAAACTGAAAGCATCTCTGGGAATAATAATGCTACTCAAAAAAAAGGTTCCTTTGATGGAGGATAGGCAATAGGAAACTCATGAAACAATCTGAACTATCAAACGCTTTGAGCATCTAAGTAAAAAAAAGAAGAAAAAAGAAAAAACCCAAATCTTATGATCTACAGTAGTGCCTTAACAACAAGAAAATTAAAACAGTAATAACAGAAGCGCAGCTATAAGGGTGGAACTAGTTGGTTATAATTTTCCTAAGTGTATAATAAAGAATATGCTTTATTCCATTATTTCACATACCCTGAGATGTGATGTTCAAAAAGGAAATACAGATCTACTGTGTAGCATGCAAATATAATAGTAAAAAAAAAATGTCAGTACCTTATCTGGCCACCACTGCAAGTCTTCTCCTAAAGAAACAGGACTTTGAACAGGTGTATTCTTCTTGTCCAGGTTTGGTTCCCCCTCCTTACTTGTAGAGCCTCTTTCATTATCAAATGAGGCTCCATCAAGCCACCTTCGTTCACGCAAACGTAAAACGGACTCACGTTCACGCAACAGCTCAGAGTCTCTCTCTAAGGGAAGAAGGAGAACTGGTATGCAATTGGGTCACACCAGTGGGATAAAAGTAAGCCACTCTCTAGTAAAGACCCTTCAGGATGCAACTAACAGCAGTTAAATCTACTCACACAGATTAAAAATAAAGTCCTGACATGCAACATTCAATATATTAACCCTTTCAAGCATATGTACTTTAGAAATACTAAATGTAAAAGTAAGCTAGAAATAAAGAAGTCTTGCAGTTTTGTGCACTGTTAAAAAAAATGTGAAATCATTTGCACATCAGAAGAGGCCAAATACATTTAACATTGCAATTTAAAGTTTTATAGTACAATTAGGCAGAGTTTTGTAGTATTGTTTTATCAATCAAGTAACAACAGCACCCAAAAAAACCCATCTAGGTCTATATAGTTTGCTAGGCAACTTTATGCAAACCAAAAAAGAGTATTTATTAGAGAGTTTTGTAACAAGTTTCCCAGAAAAAACCCAGTACTTTGAAAAGGTTAAAGAAAGCAAGCATTAAAAAAAAGCTCTCGTACATGTTTGATAATCCAACCCCTTTTGTTTAAAGCAATGTTTCATAGGACTGGATTTAACAAATTAAAGTGTATCTGTTTTGAGTAGACCAAATGAAAACTTTTCAAGTCAGACAAGTTTTAAAAGGATCCTTGTAGGAAAATGTTCCTTACCAAAATGCTTCCCCTCCAATTGGCCTACAAACTGTCTAAAGCCAGTACTCTGCAGTTCGCTCATGCAGATAAATTTTTTAAATCAGGTAATCAAACTAACTTTCCAAGAGTCAACTATGCATGGAAAATAAGGATTATAAAATTCGTGGTAACGTCTTATATAGAATAACCTTAGGAAAGGAAAAAAAAGGAGGAATTTAGAAGGAGTTAAGTCAGATGCTGAATATTTGTACATGCACATAATGCATTTAATCTATTAAGTACTTTACTTATGCTCACAAAAATCTACTGCAATTACACGTATGAGATGACCACATTATTATATCAACTCCAAGTCTTGGGGTTTTTGCTGTATTAGACAAATGGGAAAAGTTTTTACATAAGCCAAACACGACAGCTTGTCTTACAGATATAGTTCATAAAGTACCGATTTTCTAGCAAACATCACATTGATCCCTGACTAATAATTTTGTAACAGGAACTTACATGTTCAGCAATTAATACACTAAAACATGCTCATGGAAGGCAACAAAACTATACTAAGCAAACAATCGCAGCAGAGGTTGGATTAACAGTTAGGAAATACTCTAGGCATTTGCACAACAGGTTCAAAAAGATAAGAAATTGCTGCATGGTCTGTTATAAATCTTTTTTAGTGTAATACACTTTAAGATAAAAGAAAAAAAAAAAAGCAAATAAAAACCCACAGTAAAATGCCTTAACACTGCTCCAGGAGCTTTTTATCACCTGTCAATAGCTCTCCTTAACCAACTACAAAAATGCTTCCAAAAAGTATCATTTGGATTTCTTCTCCCTCCTTAGTATCTAAAGTTCCTCATGCCACAAAGGTAACTTCTGCCATGGAACAACAGAGGAAATGAAGAGCAGCAAACGAAAAGCAACCCAAAAGAAAGAATATAGGAAGAAAAAAAAAAAAAGGGATGGGGGGAAGAGTAAGAATGCTGCATGTCATCAATCGTTACTCATTTCTGAGCCAAATTAAGTATCTGTAATGCAATCTATGTATTAGTAGGTACTTACACTATAGTTTAAATAAACTTAACATGCAAAAATTTTATAACACCTTGCAACACCAATGATCGACAATTAGATTTAAAATTAATTACTATCAAGGTTCTTGCAGAACTTACCTGCTAATATTCCGAATTCATTAATAATTTTGATAATGAGTAACAGTCTATTTGTCTACTCTACATATATTTAGAACATATCACAGTCTACTTTCACATTAAAACAGAATCTAAACCACCAGTGTGTACTATCACTAGCTTTTTTTCCACAGCAAACTACTTATTACAAAGAAAAAAGGTGCAAAATTACCTCTGGATGAGCCTAGCCTGGAAAGTGATGAGCGCCGAAAGGATGGATAACCAAAGTAACTAATATCTTCTGAAAACATAGCATCAGCATCAATAATGACACTTGGGTGAGCAGAATGTATGTCAGCATCCAGAAGAGACATAAGATCCTCTATAAGAGGAGACAAGGGTCTTAAGTGAATAATCAGCTACTTAAAACATCAGCTAGAGAGACCATCAACTAAACAAATATCGAAACAAACAAAAAAAAATCCTATCTATTAGTTGAATTTCTGCTCTTCAGATTCACCAGTGCAAACTCATGTGCCTCCTATGCAACCACATTTACAGTCAAGCTTGGTGGGCTAGTGAACAAAACTAGTTCCCCTACAAGAACCGCTCTGTCACTTATCTAACCACAGTGCCCAAACCACATTTTTCTGTAACCCAGAAATTCAGACTTCACCCTGTCACTTGAAAGAACAAAGCACTCTTTGGGTAAGATGGATACACACACATACATGTGCTCACACACTCATGCATGTAACGCAGAACTCCAAAGATGACCTGAAATTAAGGGAGGGCAGAACTGACGGTGAAAGCTGGCCTTCATGAAGCCACATCTTGGATGACAAAGGCTGTACGCTCCTCCATGGAACATCTGCTTCAGAGAATGACGTACTTCCTTAATTCACAAGCTAATAGCTTGCAGCTCTCAGTACAAAGCTTTAAATGGTAGCTACATTAAGAACCACATCAGTTTTCTGGAAAAAGCACCAATTTTTAATGTCATGCAGTTAAAAGGAAAAAAAAAAACACCATCAAAAAAGCCAGACAACCAAAACCAAAAATACGAACTTAAATACTATGACTGTCCTGGCTTCTATGTTAGAAAACTTGAGTTTCTCTGAAGTACTGGTAACCCTTAATGTAAAAAACAATTTCCTCCCATTTACTAAACTATAGCTACTATCCACACACAAGGGAGGCTACTGAAAAATTGTGTAATCATTACTGAAGCCCAGCAATATGGTCTGACAAAACAACTCAAGCCAACTACCACCTTGCTGCTACAGGAACGATAGTCTTACTTCTCACCGTCATCCCTGTGGCAGGTGCCTCCTTGGGGCAGGGTGGGATTTTTACACCTACAACTAGCACATTTACTGCCTTAAAATAGTACTTCATGGGGTACTGAAGTAAGGTGGGAAGAAATCTTCAGCCTGACCCAGTGGTAGTCAGAGGTGGTGCCTCACCACAGGCAGTAAAGCTGCCTGGACCCTACTGCTGCCGAAGGAGACAGTTCTACCCCTTCCCAACCTTTCAAGCAAATCTAACAAGAGTCATGCTCCCCAAATTAGGTTTCAGCTAATCCACGCAGGCACACAAATCTCACCACTATACAAGGGATAGCTCCTTCTGGCAGAATAACCTCAAATCTGCTCAAACCTCCTGTGAAGCTAACATGAGGCCGTATCAGTCCTTTCAGGAAACACAGAAGGAGCACATATAATTTCAATGCATCCAGTTCTCAGCCTCTACCTCATTGTAAGGATAAAACAAAACAGTGGCTAGAAACCAAGGTCTGAAGTTAAATCAGAGCATTCTTAACAGTAGAAATTTATTACTATGGGTCTTTTTCATCAGTGTCTGGAATGAAGGGGAATGGCGAAGAACACAAAGGAGACGGTATCCAAAAACTGAAAAGGAACTAGAAGTCCACACTTACAGTCAATATTAAATCACTTAACTGTTCCACTTACTGATTTGAAAGTGTTCAAGACTTTCACATGCCTGCACTTCAGAATATTCATCATTCATTTTCTAAACTTCCACCTCCAGGAAATGTAACATGTACCAACCAGGACCAGCGCCCCAGAAAAACAGCGCTGTAACAAGCGAGTATTGTGGATTTCAAAGCAAGCAAGACCTGCGTGAATGCTTTTTGCATTAAATAAGCGATCCACTCCAGTGTCCTCTGTACTTCTAAAAGCACACCATTTGTGACTCAATGGTTCATGCAGTACATTTTAGGAAGTCACATTTGAGGCACTGCTTGGAAAGTCTAGTCAAAATATTAGGATTTGGCAAGCAGGCTCTGTCTTACTGAAACACTTCAGATCACTTAAGGGTGGCATTCCTTGCCTGCTACTTTATTCATTTCCCAGTGGCTTTCCCCAACAGTAAAGCAGCAGTACCCCTCACCTTAAGGGTGTCAACTTCTAAGCACTAGACTTTAAGAACTGGAAACACAGATGAGGCTGTTTTCTCTCCCAATACTCACATGCTGCTCCTCTTCCTTCCTCCCACACTCATCAGGCCCATCTCCTCCTAGGTAAGCTCCAACTTCTCTTCAGTTTAGCAACTTACAATCTTTCTTTTGTCACTATCCAGCCGAAAATTGCAAAAAACTTTGATCTCTTTTTAGGAACAGGATTGGCCAGTATACAAAAGAGCTTTCCAGCCCCATTCAGTACAGACAATATATGGGGTTTTTTTAATGGTAAGCTAAGCCACAAGTCCCCTTGACAGAAAATACATGCTAACTTGTGACACACACACACTCCTTCCATCAAGCCATCAGAACCAAAACTTTGTGGGTTTTTAAGAAGAGTTAAGAAATAAAGCCTTTTCTTATCCTCTCATTTCAGCTTCAAAACAGATTTTAATTTTCTTCCAGTATTTCTGCAAGAGATTCCCCTTTCATTTTCTGTACCAGCAAACAAAGGTGCTAAAAATCAGTAGGGATAGAGGCCAAACCCACTCCCCTTCATACACCACTGGAATTTTTTTAGTGCTGTGAAAACAGAGATACTGAAAGGCTACATCAGTTTAAGAATCCAGGGGAAAAAACAATCTCTACGACTTTATTTTCCTGCTCTTCAAAAAAACCCCCGTGGGATGGTATCATTCATCTCTCATGCCACGTCAGACCAAATCAGACTTTTCCTTCCATATTTAGATGTGATTATTTTCTCATCAACCTACTTTGGTAAGGAAGTACCTATGATTCACTAGTAAATACCAATGAAAATCAGAAGGGAAGGGATATCTAGTGCAGAGGAAAGAAAAAAAAAAACATTCAGTGTGCACATAAGCAGCAATTCAAGTATTGAGAAATGTTTTTCTGAACTAGCTCCAAGCATAGCATTATCACCAGATTCATTAACTGAAGGTGTTGCCTAGATGGATTGCAATCTTAAATTTGGCTTGCGGTAAACCTTTTCCCTTAAGGGAGTAACCATAAGTTCTCTCCCCTCTTCTCAGCTGCATATTTTTATAAAATGTTCAAGAACTCAATGTCTTCAGTATCTCCTTCTCTTTCAACTTTGGATTAAATCGGCAAAACTGTGACAGCAAAGGGAGAGAAACATTCATTTCTGTTTCCTAGGAAACCGGACTCAAACAGAACTCCAAAACTTCTTGATAAATTTATTCAAAGCATTATCCATCTTGAAGTTCATCTTACATTTGAAAACAAAAAAAAAAAACCCCACCATCCAAAACCACAACAACAAAGAAAACCAAACTACACAAAGAAAACCACAGAAAAAAATACATCTAATTGTTTTCCCCAAAGGCAAGCCACTGAACTGATCCTACACTACGTTCCAGACCCCATCTCGTCTCCCTGCGAGCCAGTACAGTATGCAATACCAGCCCAACTTTAAAAAAAAAATTTAAAAAATATGGATTTTTAAACAAGCTCATCTCAATTTCAAAATCCAGAGTAGTCCCGATGTTGCGAACCTACATTTCACAAGTCTCACTAGCGAGAACTGACTATATCATGCAGAAGTTACTCAAACATGCACACATCTCAACTATGCAAACAATAAAATACTTTAACTTCTACAGAATCTCTATACAGCATATTAACAGAATATGAAGTCCAGAAGATACAATCTAGCTTGAAAATTAATCCAGAGATCTTCAAGTCTTTCCTTCGCTAAATGATCTTGTTCTAGGTAGTTTTTACCTTGATTACTTTCCTTAAGTACTTGCTATGCATCAAATGACCCCATATGCCTTTCTGCTATCATAAAACAAAAGAAATAGGTCTAGATTAGAGATGTCAAAATCAAAGTACATAAGGGTCCAAAGATAAACATCCAAGAAGCACTTATTGAAGGCAATCTGTACAGAAGACTGAAGTTCCGCTCTTCACTTAAGACATTTAGAAGAATTCAGTAAGAACTGAGACATGGGTTTTTGTTATCTTAGAAAACTTCAGATGCATAACCTGTACAATACTAACTGGAACCTTCACAACCGATATATTAATGAAATTAGAATGTACTGAACAACTATATATTAATTTCATGGTGGTTGAAAAGTATCTTAGCTTTTTTTGTTACTTCATTTTTTAAATCAAGTCTAGATTGCTCTTAGTGTTTTAAAATAAGCTTCTGTATCTTGGAAGGCTTAGAGGAGTAACCTCTAAGTTTAAGGGTCACAAAGCACCAGACATGCAGAAGGGAGAAAGTAACAATTAGCATGTGCTTTTAATCAAAATGCAAGAGCCTCAAAAGTCCTGAAGCAAAAAGCAGACGTCATTTGCACTTTTTTTGTGCTTAGAAGGAACAAAATTGAAAAGTTTTAAAGAGTAATTTGACACAATTTTTAAAACGAAAAAAGTAGAAGTACTTTATCTTTCAGAATAATTTATGAAAACCCGGATAAGAACTGAATGCATGTAGCACTTATCAGTTATCTACATGCTTTCTTTTATGAACTGATGTTATAGTTCCAAAAGAGCATCAAGAGGCAAGATGGCAAGGGAGAGCAAGAAGAGTGTAAAGTTTCTAGAGCAAAGACTTAAAAAAGGTTGTGTAGTTCTGAAGGACAGAATGGTGGTATTTTTCCAGAGTTACAAAGCAAGTTTTTCTGGCCATCAGGTTTTCCTGAAAACTAGTCAGCATGGTTATGTGACACAAGGAAGGACTAGCATTTGTACTATTTAGTGTACCAGCAGTAGAGTCATGACAGCACTGACTAGCATTCAGCTAGACTTTTCCTACTGTTTTGATCACATTCAGATATCAAATTAATTCATTTCTGTGCAACAAACTTACTTTTGCCCAAAAAACTGAAGTAACTTATGACAGACAGAGAAGGCATAGCATGTTTTACAATTGCAAATTACATCTTTCCAGACTAGAGTCAAGACATAGCACATGTCATTTCGTTGTCATTTCTGCCTCTTTTCCCACAAGGACTGGGGAAGAATTAGCCCAGTTTCTCTGCAGGGCAAAAGAAAAAAAGGAAAAAAACCCACTAATATACAGAGGTTGCAATCCCTTATAGGGAAGATTAGTCTAAACAGCGAGGAAGCTTTGAAAATTAAGACAAGGACAAAATTGTTCTCTGGACAGTTAGTGAGGACAGTGAAACTGCATATTACGTTAATCTATCAAAACACTCAGAGAGTGTGGCCCAGTAAAAGTTGTCATACTATAGGTTGACCAATCATAGGTTGTCAGACTATTACAGATCTTTATGATCTCAAGAGGTACTAAGAGAGTAGCAGTACAGAATGCTGCAGAAGGCTGGTTAGTATGGTTAAAAGGAACTCCTGCTGTCAGTGATTCCTAACAGTGGTTTATCCTCCAAAGGCTGGTCCTGGAGGAATGTACTCAGGTATGCTTAGAGTAAGAACTCCTGCTTTGAAAACTTGGAAAGGTAGGAGAATTTTCTTCCTCCAGTGCATCTGTCTAATGTTATTAATCTCATCACTAAAAACCAAAACTCAAATTAAAAGGTTTTTCACCCCTTTCACTAGATGATTCTTAATCTGCAGCAAAATAAAAGAAGCTGGACAGATGCAACTAAAACTGGAAGAGGCAAAATGAAATACAAAGCCTTTGCTGCAGAACAAAAAAAAACCAAAAAACCAAAACCTTTGTCTAATCACACGGTTGACAAGATAAAGATGGAGGAAGCCCATGAACCTTCCTGGTGAACCAGATGAGCAGAAAAAAACAAAAACCCAACCTTTTTTTAGAAAATTATCAAAATGTCATTTTGACACACAGAAAGAAAAGCCAATATGTAGTCAGAATTTAGATGTGCTCTTTTCATGCAGTGCACCTAACAAACATTAGATTTGGCTGCTGTGTTTTCAAACATGTTTACTCAGCAAGAAAAGATAACCTAAATTATTTAGTCACTGCAAAAGACAACTCAAAATCTTATAAAAAGCAATTGTATGTGACAGACAATATTTGAAAAATATCTGGATTTAAATTACAGCATTTTACCAGTACAGCCAGAATACTACAGTATTTATGAGGAGAACTTGAGATAAAGAATCAATTCTCAGTCTAACTGTAACTACGGTACGGTGTTTTGCCTGCACTTTAGGCATTTTGATTTAAAAAAGCTGTACAATTTTTGCTCTAAAAACTGCTGTAGCTTAAGAATCTATGTTAGTAGCAGAACACATGCAAGTCACTAGAAGGTTTTAGAATTAGGTTTTATGAGCAAGCCACACAGCAGTCTCAGCATCTTGTTGAGCAGCAAAATACAGATGTTAAGTAACGCTGATGTTATAAAGCCCGGGATCCTAAAGAAAATTACTTTCATGCCACCCACAAACAGAGTCAATAGTTACTCTTCAGTGCCTAACCTAATCCTTCAAGACACCCCAGTGCATCTTTTGTTTTGCACATCTTTAGATTTTGCTCCTATAAGCAAGAACTGTCTTCGATGCATACCTTGCACAGCATGGAGCATGCTGTCAGTGCTTAAATACACAGAAATAAGAACACACTGGCATTTTCTTAACAGAAGTTGCAGGATACTAACCTCCAGGAAGATATGATTCACTTGCTGTGTCATCACCATCATCTCCATCTTCATCATCACGACTCAACAAATTATTTACAGCAAGGTTTACATCCAGATTTGTTCGTTGGAGTTCCCGAATAATAATACTTCTGGACTTCCCTTGTAAAACAACTTGTGCCTGTAAGAGTAGAGCATAATTGGTTACTGGTCATTTGCACCTCACCAACCACCACTCCTAAGAAAAGGATGATTAATTCTAAAAGACGTCTAAAAAAAACCCAAAAGTCAAAGTATATACAGATGAAGGCTCACAGGTTTTGCATGGTACCTTGTACTAGATAGTAAATCTTCTCTCAGTTGAAATTAAGCCTATGAATTACAAATTTGGTGCTGAATTTCCTAATGGAATCGACTTCTTGAAATGCTTAATCCTGTAGTTAAAGGATTAGCAAAATCTATTTCCAAGAATGTTCTATATAAAAGTGTTTAAACTTACTATGTCAATGAGGAGAGTTTTGCAACCAACTGTTCCAAAACTACACCTCATCCCTTGTCTTTTTGATACTCATTTCTCTTTTCACTGCCCTTAGTTACCATCTTCCTTTCTCTGTTTTTCTCATCATTCTGTTTCTAAAGGCTTATCTTCAGCAACTTCTTCAATATTTAGATTTTTATTAGCAAAGTGCCAATGCAGAAAAAAATATACTTCTAAATATTAAACAGATGCAATGAATTTACAAAAGCCAGAAGAATTCTGGTCTATTCCACTAAACCCAGGATATAAGAGCATTTCGTTTTTCCAGACAGACTACCCTCTACGGAATGCCAGAGAAGATGACAGAGTTCTGGAAGACCACAAACTCTGTGAAGAAGGTAAGAAACCAGTACTAAATGTTTTCATAACACAGTAAAAATGAGGCACCAAACAAAGGACATTTTAACAACATACAAAGGCAGGCTTTTTGTCGTAACATTCTAAGCCAGAAGTTTAAAGGTTTTCAAGACATGGTAGAACTTTTGTTACACAGACCAGCTGTGAAGATTTTTACCTACTGGTCTGCTCTAGAGTTACTCCAAAAATGTTTTAGACACCTTCTGACTTAAAGGTAGACAAAACTTTTTTCTTTTTTTTTTAAAAAAAAACCAAACAAAATATCACAGAAAGGGAAGCACAATTAGGACTTAATCAACAAGCCATACATTAGATCACAGAATGGAACTGTCTGGATCAAGGGATATTAGACTATTTTTCTATTCCACATAAGGTATCGAGGATGTCAGTAAATACTCTCAAAAAGACCTGGAGGTGATCAATGAAGTCAAAAAAACCTCAAGTGCTCCACAGTTGCAAGAGATCACTGGAGGTCATCTAACCAAACCACCTCCTTGAAGTAGGGCTAACCAGAGTAACCAATATCTCCAGCATCTTGCCTCTGTGAAGGCAGAGCTTTTACTGGGTTTTGAAGTCAAAAAGAGAAAGGAACAAGAAACCAGTCTGTCACTGGTGGAGCTGCAAGTACCTTGCTCGCTAGTTTTTATCTTGTGCCAGTGAAGGCTTAGATTATCTTTGGCCTAGCAACTGTATTCCAAATGTAGACCAGCAACTTGCTTTGAAATAAGAATTAAAATGCATTAACTAGTCACATATTTTGAAGGTATTATATTCTTCATGGAGAAGAACATTGTTTTAGTAAATTCCATTTAATCACAAAACACAAAGGCTGTCAGCTTATTTATGCTTTAGTGCATTAGGAGACAACAGCAGAGCAATTTATACCCAACATTCATCAGTTACATTCACAAAAAATTAAGTAGAGGTGTCCATGGAAAAAAAAAAAAAAGTTACTACTATTCTAAAGAGACTAAATATGTTTAATTTCTTTCATTTAAATCTAAAAGGGATCCTCCTCAGAACAAACGCACTACTATTACAACACATTCCTGTTGACACGCTATGAGAAGCTCCACAAGTCTTTGGCCACAAGCAGTTTCTAGCTCTTCTACCTGTGAAATGAGTTCCTCTGGAATGACTGATGCTGGAATCACGGGTTGTGGTTGACTCCCCAGCAGTCCAGATCCTCTATCACGGCCTGTGCGTATAACTCTGGTCTGCCTTCGAGAATCTCGAGCTCCAGCAGATGATCTACCAGAAGATCCTCCTCCACTTCCGCCAACCCCAGAACTCCAGCGACTTCTACAAGATTTAGATTATATTTTTTTTATGTATATATAGCAACATACTTTGAGGACTACTTAAAAAAGTCTTTAGTTTTACTGTTAATAACTTGTAGACAGTCTTTGAAAAATATTGCATTTTGACTTCACAGACAAACACTATGAAAGCATCCCTCAAAACCAGTAAGAAGAAGAGCACCAGGCAACTGATAAAGTTCTGAATTACACAGCAGAAACATAAAACTCCTTCTTACTCCTGATTGTGTGGATGTATATATACATAAACACAAGCACCCACCCATTCCCAGAGTTTTTAAAAGCAACAGTATCAGCAGTGTAACATTTTAACACTGAGCTGCTAATTTCCTACGATAAAAAAAAGCACATAAGCAACAGCTTCATGGTCAGTGGAGTCTGACAGGTCACTATACCCTGACAGGTGTTCTCAAATTTCTGAGACTTGATTTACATGAAGAAACTGCTTAAGATTACACTGGAAAAATCAAGTTATCTACTGCAAAACACATCTTACACAAGATAGATTTCTGATTCTCACAGATGGTTTTCAAGAGGTATTATACTCTGGACCTATTCCTATTGGAGAAAGGCAACAACATGCCTAAACTGACCAAACAGATCTTTTTTTCATTTCTCTGAGTCAATATCAAAACAAGGGAGTAAAAAGGCAGTGATCTGTAGAAACACTTAAGTTGCCATCATTATAACTTTCCACTAATCTTAACCCCACAAACTCCGTCAAGTGAATCTGCTCTGAACATAAGACTAGACTGTTAGGGAAAGCTAAAAGACTCTAGGTTTGTTCTTCAAGGCTACCTAAACTTAGTTGTATAAATCTACCTTAAAGGATACTGGATATAGTATTATTGCTATTTAATAATCTGTATCAGTGGAATTTTCCTGCTTTCAACCAGCTTAACCCTCAATCTCCTTTCAAGGAAGTAAAAAAAAACCCAACATTTAAATCGATCCTGCTCTGGCACAGGGGGTTGGACTAGATCTTTCGAGGTCTCTTCCAACCCCTAACATTCTGTGATCCTGCAATGACAAGGGAAAAAGGTATGTTCTCTGAACTAGTACCTAATAAACTCACAACAAAAGTACAGCACATGTAGCTATAAAAGCTACTTAAGTAAGAACACTTGTCTTACATTTTATGGATAAGTTGATTACTAACATCCTACTCTTTCTTCTTGTTGTTTTTTTTTTTTTCCTCCTGAAAAGACCACGTGATTACACAATAACTCAAGTACCTGCCTCAGACAAGGCCCTGTCACAGAGACATCTACATTTTCAGGATTGTAGCCAGAAACCACACAGACAATTACAAGACAAGAAGTAATTCAACAATGGCTTTAGGAAAAGTCTTGTCTCTTGAGTTAGAAAAGGAGTTCTAAACAAAACAAAACAAAAAAAAACCCACCAAAGCCAAAAATTACTGAAAGTGGAAAAAAATCCAAACCAGCAAAGAATGTGATATTTTAAACAAAACAAAATTAATAATCTGTAAAGGTGGGAAGGGGGCTAAGGGGAAATCAAATTATTCCCACACAATTCTCACTTGAACTACCTAGTTCTGAAACACAAAAAGGAAGAAATTAGGAAGTCTTCAAAGTCAGTCTCCTAAGCATGTAGCTTCAAACAATTTTAACCAGTTACTCTCAGGTAAAAATAACAAGGAAAAAAAAAAGTCTTACGCTTTCCACAGCAAGTTTTTAAACATGACTATATCAGTTTGCCTTTAAATTTTAACACTGTGATGTGATTTAATAAAACATGGATTGTTATGTTCATATGCAAAAAGGTTTCACAAAAACTTTGGGGAGGTAAGGGGGTGGGTTATCTTTCATGCAACTAAGCCCTCAGCTCATCTGGTAACAAACAACAAATTCACCTTTGCAGAAAAGCTGTAGTTTCTCCCTTTTAACAAATCATTCACATGTACAAACCACAGTTTGTATATGCAATTCTCCTTCCTAAGGTTAGTAACCTTACGAGGCAGCACTGTTAAACATGTCTTACAAAACTATATAATGGAGTTCACTGTGACCATGTAGTGAAGATTAACTTACATTGCTGTATAAAGGGACACTATCAATTTCAAAGTTCAACTATAAACATACTGAATCTGTACATCTAGTATATAGTAGTACAACTTCAAAGGTTCTGAGCAACAATCTTTTCCAAATGTTCCCTTCCTATTACTGGGTGCAAGACCCTAACTAACAAAACACAGCTCAGTACTTGGGATGGGGGAGAGGAATGCACAATAAAACTGAGCATGCAAAGGTCTACAAACATAGATAGTGAAGATTCTTCCTGCATAAACACACTCATTTTACTTCATGCTGCTAGTCTATCAGGGTTTAAATTGATAGTGTCCCTCAGAAAAAACTGCTTTTCACAATCAAGGAACAAAAAAACATTCAAAAAAAGACAACACAGCCAAATTCTTCACACATATATGAAGAACGCTTCACATCCTAGGTACTGAAAGTTCACTTCGGTATCTGTTATTTTAACCAAGTCAATAAAGTTGGGGTTTTTTATTATACCCTACCTATAAAACTGCTGTAATTACACGTTCCCTTACACACACTGCATACAATTTATATATGTGTATACACATATACTCAAATATGGAACAAACAGATTGCAGCCTCAATCCTATCAAAACTTACCCAAGGGTGTTGCCTGCCAGTCTGCCCAGAGTTTCAGAACCAGACAGAAACCATGGGGAGTCACTAGTCCTGCCTGGCCTGGATGTCCTTCCTGCCCCTGAGCCACTGCTCAACTTTGAACTGTAAGTAAAAGATGGTAAATCAGTCACAAAACAATCCCAAATGGGTTAAGAACAAAACCTGGAATCCCAGGTCTAAATTCTCAGGGACTTAGTCTGGTAACATACCAGCTTAAGCAACACCCTTGGGGAATATTCCAAACTAATCTAACTGTATATTAAGAGGTACACTGCAGAAAGAAAGTGGAAAGCATGCCTACCAGATCTTAAGTATATTCGCAATCCATAATAGCACAGTTGCACATACATATGAAGCCACTCAGCAATTTGAATTAGCCACTGTGCTTTCAGTCAGCGTATATGTACAAATTGTAATCACCAGGCGTTCTACCCATAAACCTGAGCCTGAGCACTTCAATATTAAGAAGTGGTTTACATTCAAATACAAACCATTAAATAGCCCTATTAAGAGGGACTTACCTGGACTGAAGGTGACAGATCTACAGACTAAGTCTCTCTGGATCAGACCACTTTCAGAGTGGATTCTACATGAAGCTTAACAATTTAACAGTTTCTTTCATCAGGATATCTTCTGGAGGGGGTTGTTTCTTGAGTTAAAGAGATCCTGTCTTACTTCTTTTAGAATCACATCTATTTATTCCTACACCAGTCTGACAAGCTAGGCTGTTTGGCTGCATCACCATAACCACTATGTATCTCCTCAAAGTACCCATTTCAAAGGCAATCTAGTTTAAAAACAAACAAAACCAAAAAAGCAGGCAAGCTGCTCATCCGGTTCAAAAGAACAATTTAACATGAAGAAAAGTGGTTCTTACCCATCATTATTATCAGGTTTACCCAATTCCAATCTGTCTGGTTGAACTGAAAAACCAATCCTGCAGACTCTACCATCCTATATTTAAAACAGAAAAACCAAGTGTCCAAAATTGAAATGTAAGACAAGTTACAGAAAAAAAAAAAACAAATGAAAACAAGTCTTCACTTACTGAAAAATGTTGATCAATTTAATGTTAGAAAAAAATAATTTTAAACAGTTTCAAGTTGTTATTTGATCAGATTTAAGTAATTTACCTCAAGAAGAAATGCAGCATGATTTGGTCCCACCACACACTGTTTAATAGTGGCCTGTTCCAATACATTCAAGGGGGGGTGGCTGAAAACAGAAAGTGTACATGCGTAACTTTTAAAAATTTATTTAAACTCTGAAAGTCTGGAAAAAATAAAAAACAAATGACATATGGAAAGAGCAATGTACAGTGACATATAAAAAACATTCAAGAATGACTGTGCATTAGTTGAAGCAAATATGATGGATTTTTGGTCATTAAGCACATAAAAAACAGAACAAATCCTTAAAAGATAATAGTTTTCATTTAGTTTGATCAACAATAAACAGAGGCTATACTTCAAATTAAGGAGTCATTTCAAAGGGAGAGTATTTAATAATATCATATGATATATTTATCATTTATTCATAGAATGGCCTAGGCATAACTGAAAATCTAACATTTTTTTCCAAATGAAAGAATTGCATTACTTGAAACATTTCTAAACTTTACTATTAGTAGTATTGAGGATTTCTACAGCTACATCTACAGTACAGTAATTTGCTTCTTGTTGCTGTTAGAAAAATTGTACTCTCTTGATTTACAGCAGCACGTGAAACCTTACCTGTTTAAATTATATTTGTTCAGCTTCTCTGAAACTTCCCTTAATCTGTAACAAAAAGACATTATGCTATTGTTTGAAAGACATCCTCCACAGGACACAACATTCTCTTAAGTAGCATATTTATGACATTATATGTGGTGGCAAGTTGTTCCTATAATGAAGCCTGTTATAAATCCTTATTATAAAATGTTGAGAGTCTGTGTAAGAACTGGATGATGTTCAACCTAAAATTAGGGTTTTGTTTTGGAGGCTTTTTGCTTTATAGTTTTATCCCCACACCTACTGCCTTGCCACAAAACCCAAGTTTTCTTGCATTTCTATGTGTTTTACACATCATTATCAAAAAGCACTGCTCCAACCTTCTCACCACTATTTACAACTTCACACATAAAATAAGCAGAGGAAACAATGAGCATTAACTGTAGATACACTTGTGTTTCCTCCTATAAACTTGAGTACAATACCCCAAAGCAGACAGGATTATCATTTCCTAGGAAATGCAAGTACGTGGCGCATCAGAGCCAAAAATACGACGGCGAGTTCCCCAAAACAGATAAGACAGGAAATCGGATGCACAAAAGCCAGCATCAAAAGGGACAAACAACTCTGACTAGCAGGAGAAACAACCCAGAGAAAATTCACTATATACAGAGTTATGTAAAACATCATCTTTACTAAAAGGGAAAGAATGTTTCCAGAAGATCTTCCATCTTACTTTCATGGCACCTCACCAAACACAAGATTAGAACCCAAAAATGTGCCAGCCCAGGCAACTCCTGCTTAGAGGGTAGTATGGTATCCAGAAGTGGAAGCCAACAGAGTAATTTCTATGATAATTTCTAATTCACTTTGAAAAGATCCTCTCCAGACAGAAAAGATACTCCTAGGTTATCAGGTAGGCATTTCAGGTAAAACTTGGATACCTTTCTTCCCAAAGATGAAAGGCAATCTAAAATAAGCCCCTAAATAGCTTCCACTTTTAGCTGGAATATTCGCATTATATTAAGATATAAAACTGAGATGCAACCTGTAAAAATAATGCACCGTCATCCTAATTAAGCAAAAAAATCCCAACTTTGGTACCATGACATCCTAGTATTTCACACACCTTCCAAATCCCCAACACCTCTCAACAAAAAGAGGAGAACAGTGCTGGTATGCGTGTCAGTCTGAATCCATGTCTTTAAACCCTTTCTTTATACTTGCTTCACTTCAGTTTCTACACAGAGATTGCTACGGACAACACACTTCAGTTAACTGCAAGCCCTGAGCATGAGAAAGAATACCGATTAGCGGTCCAAACAGCCAACTCTTATCATTATCAACAATGTTTGACTCTAAAGCATTTGTCCTGAGAGAAAAAAGGAGGAAAAAAAAGAAAGAAATATATGTCTGAGAAACAAGATAATTTATACTGATAGAAATAACTTTTAAGCACAAGAAGAAAGGAGCACAGTGAAAAGACAGCAGGAAGGAAGTGAACATGCTTAGAATTGCCTTTTCTTATCCAAGCCAAGCTGCTGGTTTCTAAGTAGGAAATTCCACACTCCCAATTTCCAGCCACAACTACTTCGCACAGGCCACGAGTACATAACAGATAAGGTTTCTGTGAAGAGAAACCACAGAAACACAAACTTCACATGCCATTTCCATGAAAGATACCCCCCACAAGAGTGAACTACTGTGGGAGAACGTGGAATGAACCCCGAAGACGAATGGCATACGCTCCACAGCTCACCAGGGCGTTTTTAAAGCAAGCAGGGATCTGCTGCATAATAGACGTTAAGTATTCCTGAAGCTTCATATCTAAGCATATCGCCTAACAGTTTCCTGCAGGAATCCTGAGCAGTTTTCCATTAATATTTCTTCTCTTGGCAAGCATGAGTAATAATTGTAGAACAGGGAAAGCCTACCTTTACATTCACTGCACCGCCTATATAAAAAGCTGATGGTAAATAAAGCAGCACTTATTGGAGACGCTTACTAGACTAGCCTAAAAGCAATGCTTAAAGCTTCCTTATCTGACGTTTTGTGTCACAAAACCTGTGCACTACCAAAGAGAGATGTTTTTCAATTCATAAAAATGTCATCATAATCCTTTTTTACTTGTAAAACAAATAACGAAGCAATAGGGAAGAAATGTGGAAAGACAGCTACAACTTGCGTTTATTATTAGTAACACCAGTCTCGAGAGTAGGTCTACCTGCAATAAGCATAGGTGAAGAGATCTAATGTTACTGTAAAGAGGCTGCTGTCAACTTTTAAGGGGAAGGAACACAGAACAATATAAGCGATTATACTGAAAGTACTAAACTCTCCTACAGAAAGAAAAAAAAAGAAAAAGCAAGCTATCACCCAACCATGTCCTATGTAACTACTGCAATAGTAGAATTACCAAGTACTGTCCAATAAGCTTAAAGATCCACTAGGACTTGAATTTGACACGAAACACCACTGAGCGAAAAAGATAGTTGCCCAGCACTGTTGGTTTCAAGCCTCACTCCTCCCACTTCCTTGTGCTGCTGTGCTGCATTGGCATGAAAGACAGTCACAAAACTAGACCAGCAGAAAAACAAGAATAAAGCAGAAAGCTGTGCTCGTATATTCTGTGTGGAGAATAAATTTATGCATATAAAAACTAAAAAATTTCAAAAAAACATTTCCCACAGCAATCTAGGTCTTCCTACTCATACAGTTGCACAGTACTGTACTACCAATCCTCCAATGGAAAAAATACCAAATATATATTTAAGATCAGGTTAATTTTAACAACTCAATAATTTCAACTGATGCTGCACTGGAGAAAGGTACAGGCGGAGATATTTAATCAATTCTCGAATTAAGGTCAACACTTCCACTGAGACCTTTCTGTGGTAAAACGAATCTCCAATATCTTGAATAGCCTGGATAGCTTAAGCTTTGAAAAAATCTCATTAAAGACAATTAAACTATTTCAACAGACAAAGGTAAAGCAACATGTATTTTGCTCACGAACAGATTTTTGGGGAAAGGCACTAGCTTGCCACGTTCTCAGACAAAAAGTTTAGTGATGACAGCTCCTGTGTTAAGACACATATTCTTTAAATATCCCTATCAAAATTCATCCAAAAAACAGTGAGGAAAACAAAAGAAATCAGTTTGCCCAAAAACAGCAAGGAAAACAAAATCAGTTTGTATCCAAGTAGGGATTTCTTCCATTTTGAGTTTTGCAGCTGTAACTTCTGGCCTCTCCAAACTCATCAGCGTAGAAGGGAACTATGCCCACACTAAGCAACTGAAGTGGCTTCAGGTCAGGACTAGAGGATCTCTGACTTCACAAGTGACTCATTCATCACAAGATACTACTACTCTCAAAGTACACTTCTATTTCCAGAGAACTTTATCCTTCCACCAGATCTTACTTCTAAAAACAAGTTAGGCTCAAAAATGCCAGAGCATCACAGAGAAACTCCATTTAAAAAATACTAAGTTACAGAAAAACTGGACTTCAGTACATTTTAAAGTAACTTTACCCTGTTTAAAGTAGTGCTCCAATCCAAATCAGCAAAATTCTGGTTTGCAATTTATGTTTATAAGTAGGCAGGCTGTCCCAAGAATTATTATTTTTTTTTAAAAAAAAGACACTACAGACTTATATAATGCATGTTCACTATGCTCAATTCCCCATGGCAGTCCTACCCTGCTGGTCACTCTGCAGGAATATTCATCCTTCTCAAGTATCTCTCTCATGACAGCAACAGTTCACAGACCAACACACAACCCATAAAAAATAAGCAGAACTTCCTTACTGAGAGTCTAGAATAGTTCAGTAAATGGATGCTCATCCTTCTCCTTGTGTTAGGAAACTAAGTAACAAAAACGAAGAAAAAAAAACCCAAACCCACACACCCATACCAACTACACTCAGTGAACATCTGCCAAACCTTCTCCAGGAGGCAAATAACATGAAAAGCATAGTGCACTGTAAATAGAAATATCATGTAGCAAGGTTGATGCAATTTTTCCCTCAAAAATTTACTTGCTGTTGAACAGAAACAGTATTTACAGGTGTCAATATCTAAATTTTGCAGCTTTGGTCAAGTAACAGTACATCTAGCACGTTTATTTTTAAAGTATTAAAATCACTGCTGCCATCTCAGGGTTTAATTTCTGTAATGGTATCAAGAAAGCCTTTTTTTTCCCCCCCCCTTGCAGCTTTAGTCTAAATTTTTAAATGTCAGCTATGTCTTTAAAGAACACACAGTAAAAATCACTGAAGTTAAGCAATCCAAACAAAGGATTTAATCAGAGATGTAAAATAAAATGTCCATATGCTGCATGTCTCCAAAAGGAAGGAAGTCTTTCTGTACTCAGTAAGTAACACTACAGAGTCCCAGACAACAATATTCAGAAGATTGTCTTGGATTTTTCCTGAACTTGCTCCTCTGCAGCCTTAGAAAGTTATTTGCACACTTTAAAGTTAAAATATCAAGCAGGGGGCCCAAAGAGCTTTCCTCACTTCAGCATCACGTGGTGATAGCAAGAGGAGGAAAGGTACATTTAAAAAAAATTTTAAAAAAACCAACAACACTGTGATGAACAAGTAAGAAAAATAAAATCAAACTTCTGAGACTTTTACACCAGAGTCTAAGGAAGTATACAAGAACCGACACAGTGCTTTTCCAAGGGAAGGCTAACAACAAACAGAGGGGGAAGAGAATAACAATAAACAGAAGAGGGAAAAAACCCTCAAACACTAGAATACACTATAGAGCAACATACCTATCAACTCTTAGAAAGTAAATACGACCTTCTTCTCTGTCCCTCAACTGAGACTCTGAATTGCTCTGAGCACAGGGAGCCAAACCCAAAGAAGCCTTTTTGTGGCCAATTAACAGGTTTTAGCCCAGCAGCCTCCAGATCAAAGCCCTCTCACACTTGAATCACTCTCGTCTTGCATCACACGGAAAGGAACTGCTCTGGCTGGCTGTTGGTGTCATGAGAACAGTCTCAGAAATGCAGAAAACCGACACCGATGAGAATCTTAAGCAAATATGTTATCTTTGTATCCTGATTCCAGGATGTCTTGGACGGTGTTACTGACATAAAGTCACATTCAGCTATCTTCCATACCACAATACAGCATAGAAAAGGATCCCACTCCATCGCTAAATCCTGTTTACCAGGTCAAATGTTAGAAAGCAGTTTCCAAAAACACCTTTATCCTAATGGAATAAATGAAGAAATAAAGGTAAAAAAACCTCTTTTCCACTACTGAGTAGGAAAAAAAAAAGGGGGGAGAGGGGAGGAAGATTAAGTGCTTTAAGTATTATGTCATGCTGAGTAGTAAAGAAGGAGCATGCATAAAAAAAAACAACAAAACACCACACAAAAGCAGGCAGTAATATTACCTGTAGAAAATATAAAGTAATGCACATAAGAAGAAAAAATCTCCCAGTGGAAGTACAAAACAACAGTCTCCAAGGATCAGGACAAAGAAAGTCACTGCTCCATTCAGCAATCCGGTGCACCATGGCTTGCACCGTGTCCTCTCCCCATTCCAAGAAATATAAGTTAGGATTACTCAGTTATTAGATACTAAACCAACACCCACTGCTCAGGAAATCCCTGAGCTGCAAAATATTAGAAGCTCAAAAGCATCACTCTAAGTTTGCCCTTCTCCTGCTATCTAGCACCAGTCACTGCCACAAACCAGAGGAAAGCATGAGGGACCTCTGGTCTGACTTCAGCAGCTATTCTTACGTTTCACAGGATCAGCCAATACAAGTTTCCAGAATATGGCTCCCAAACTTCATTTTCTATTTTGAAAGACTGTCAGATTGGTTGATAAAGGTAGTTCTGACCATTTAATAGTCCTCTCTGGAACAATGGTAATGCACTGAGCTGAATCAGTAAGCTATTAGCATAGCTATTAGCTATTCTGCATATTAGCAGAAAGCTAATATGGCAAACATCAAGCAAATTAATCTCCTGAAAACAGTTTTCTGCAATATCACTGAAAAACCTTCACATAACACAATCATTGTAGGAAGTAAATTCTCTTAGAGCAGACAATCATTTCATGATATAACAACAGTGATGTAAATAATGACCTATATCTAAAGATAGGTATAAGCCAGCCCACAGAAAGATTAAAGCAGGACAAGAAAAATTAGCAAAGATAGAGCAGTGTCAATTACCCCGAGGCAGTTTCACGTCACTGTATAGGAGAATAAGGGAAAAAGCAGGGGATATTGCCTGCCTAGACTTCAGCAAGGCTTTTGACACTGTCTCTCCTAAGAACCTCACAAAGAAGCTGCTGATGCTATCAGTCAGATGAGCAGACAATGAGGTGAATTGAGAACTGGCTCAACGACGACGCAGCCCAGAGGGTGGTGATCAGTGGAGCAGTCCAGCTGGAGGCAGTGTACCCCAGGGGTCAGTACCAGGTCCAGTCCTGTTCAACCCCTTCATTAATGACCTGGATGAGGGGGCAAGCTTACCGATGACACCACGCTGGGAGGAGCTGTGGATACGCCAGAGGGTCACACTGCCATACAGAGCACAGCGACCTCATGATGTTCAACAAGGGGAAGGGCAAAAATCCTGCACGTGGGGAGGAACAACATGATACATCAGTGTGTGCTGGGGACTGCTCAGGCAGAAAACAGCTCTGCAGAAAAGAACCTGGGAGTTCTGGGGGACATCAGGTTGAGCATAAGCCAGCGTGCCTCGTGGTAAAGAACACAAATGGTATCCTGTGCTGCTCTTCTCCCAGGCAACCAGTGACAGGACGAGAGGACACGGCCTGAAACTGTGTCAGGGAAGGTTTAGGCTGGATCTCCGGAAACACTTCCTCACAGAGAGGGTGCTCAGGCACTGGGATGCACTGCCCAGGGAAGGGCTGGAGTCACCGTCCCTGGAGGTGTTTAAGGAGAGGCTGGATGTGGCACTTAGTGCCGTGGTCTGGCCGATGGGGTGGTGCTGGGTCATAGGCTGGACTTGATGATCTCAGAGGTCTTTTCCAGCCTCAATGATTCTGTGATTAGACAAAGTACCGCCAGAAGGCTGAGGGAGGCGACCTTTCCCATTATTCAGCACTGCTGAGCACACCTGGAGTTCCATGCCCAGTTCCTGGGCTCCCCAGTACAAGACAGGTATGGACATCCTGGACAGAGTCCAGCAAAAGGCCACCAAGATGATTAAGGGACTGGTGCATGTCTCAAATGAAGAAAGGCTGAGAGAGCTGGGACTGTTCAGCCTGGGCAAGAGAAGACTCTCAGCGGACCTTACCAACATATAGAAATGCCTGAAGGGAGGGTGCAAAGAGGACAGAGCCAGGCTCTTTCCAGTTGCATCCAGTGTAAGGCCTGGAGGCAACGAGCACACACTGAAACACAGGAAGTTCCCTCTGAATATCAGGAAACACTTTTTTTACAGAGAGAGTGACCAAGCACTGGCACAGGTTGCCCAGGGAGATCGAGGAGTTTCCATCCTTTGAAGTTATTCAAAAAACATCCAAATACAGTCCTGGGCAACCAGCTCTAGATGGCCCTGCTTGAGCATGTGAGTAAGACCAGATCATATCCAGACATCGTCTCCAACCTCAGCCATCCTGTGACTGAGAGCTTTTTGCTTTCAGGATGTTATCTCCACACATTTGACTCGGAGGCATGGCAATGAAAGGACATTTCTTGCCACTGAATTTTTAGGCTGACTGATTGGTTCCTCTAGCTCAAAATCTATTTGCATTCTTTCTTCAGATTTATCATGTAAGTGACGTAGAAAATATCACCTTTTGAATAATAAAAACCAAAAATCAAACATATAGTGCACAGCCCAGCCATAACCTAGCTCAAGTCATTTACATTTTTTAAATAAGCAATACAGCTGAGACTCAGCATGGCCGCTTTTCCAAAAAAAAAAAAAAACACCACCAAAAAAACCCAGTTGTTATGAAAAGTCTGAATATAAACAAAAAGAAATCACAAATGGTATGATCCCGACAGGACTAGCACATAGCAGTTACAGCACACCTACATACTTAGCACAATATTCAGAGGATTTCGTAGTAAATTAGATCTACAGCTACGGCTTGCCTAAACACCTAGTGGTGTTTCTGAGGAAAAAAAAAAGAAAATTACACTACAGGAGAATGAGTCAGCCATAGCCTGGTGTTATTCTATGACAGCAGACTTCCAAAATATGGGTCATAGATTCAGGCAACACAATACAGACAACTGTTCTCTGGTGTAGAATGCATCAAACCATCATCCCCTGTTCCCAGATTCTGTTAAACTGCAAAGTTCTCACAGCTGCAAAGAATTCCTGTCTAACATTTAGGAGAGGGCTATTTCTTCAGCCAGACCACTAAATGCTAAACAACTGGATCAACCAACTCAGTTGGGTGCAAGCTCCGAGTCTTAAAGCAATGAAAGTTGTAAGCTGTTTAGCTATCCATCATTTCAGTAAGTATATTCTTCAGTGATAGTAAAATGTGAATAACGGGAATTTAGAACCCCACAGTTGTCTTCAAGGATACATAAAAATACTAAGATGAAATAACAGGAGCCAGTATTACGTTGAGCAACATATGAATGCTAGCTGCTAAAATGTAGCTAGGAAGCTGTATGCTCGTTTGATTAGAATGAGTGAAACTTAAAAGACCACATTTAGACAAAGGGAAAGAAACATCCTATTTTTTACTGTCAGAACACTGCTGTAGTAATTCCACTAAAAAAAAAAGTTACCAAAATAAAAATCCAAGCATCATAAAATTTTTAAATCTGTTTGTGTTCCATAGTGAAAGACTGTTAAAGCTCCTTGAGGAGTTAATTACAAGCCATCAGGGCTGTGTATTTACCAGCATACCAGCTTAAAGCCAGGAGAGTCAGTTACTGGTCCCAGCTGAGGCCGCTGTGGGAACCCAAATCATAATCTCCACATCATTTTCCCTTTCATTCTTGCTCTAAGCTTTTGGAAGCCATGACCACTGAAAAAGTGGAAAATGGCCTTTGATTAGAGCATTCAAATACTACTAAAATATTTTTAAATATAAGATCTGTCACATTATTAAACAGTTTGTGTCCTGGCTGAAGAAAAGCAAAAATATATTTTGTGCAAGTGATTTTATTAAAATCAAAGCACAAACACTGAATTTGAATTGCTTTGTAATACAGTCCACCATGCTTATTCACAAACTGAAGTAGTTTTAGAAATAGGGAAAG
>NW_009701574.1:64079-72906 GCF_000703405.1 Apaloderma vittatum
GTCCAGTACTCTACTTGCCAGTTCCAAGTTTTCAACAAAAACTCTGGTATCAGTATTATCTGCATGTCACTTTTCCAAGTTTGCCTAGAAGTGCACTTTAAATACCACACAGCGCCCTCCTCATGCTGCACTGCCTTCTACTAAACGTACATCTTCAAAACTTTCCTCTCAGACGCTGCATCTTTGATTTAGATAGGAAGGGAATGAGGCCTGGCACAGGGAGTAGAGAGCAAGCACTGTGCCAGAAAAGCAAGCAGCCAAATCACTTTGTCAGATGCACAGTGCAGACAAAATAATTCAAAAGAAAGCCCAGCTTTTGAGGTGCACAGCTCATCACATTATCTCTTTGCATTGCCGAAAAACAGATTCTCTCTTTTCCATCTGTCTGTACCAGAGCCACGAAACTCCAGGTGCTTCCCCTCAACGTAAACACTATTTTGGTTCCTCTACAAGAACTCATGAAGCAGCACGTTGCTGTACCTCCTGCTTCACATTTTGCCTACGGCCATACTATTTCAGGCAACAATCTTGCCAGACACAGATTCTGCACCCACCGCAAGAGAAAGAAACAAAGCTTGGGCCATCCCAGCAAACAGCCTGTTATCCCCCACACCCTCCCGTGGAGGGCAGGGCAATCCCAGCCAGATTACATTCTGCCTCCCCAATCTGTCCCACAGGGACAAGCGCTATGACTTGTATCATTGGATTGTTTTATTAAGTACCTTTAAATCTTTGGCAAAACGTACCTGTCTCTAGAACAGAGTCAGCAAATTGTGTAAGTGATGCGTTAAAGGATTAAAAAAAAAAAAAAGAGATAACATTAGTAACAGCAGTTTTTCTTAAGTGTGGTCAAAACTGAAGAAAAGAGTTTTGGCAGTCTAAGAAAGAGATCTCCATTTAAAGGTCAAACACCAGTAACTAATTTATATTAAAAAAACAATACAAAATTAATTAAAAGCCATAAATCCTCTTTAGAAGAACATTTCTTCATATTTACTAGAAAGAGAAAATGCAGCTCTCACAATTTTCAGGCTGGAGAGAGAACAGCAAAACTTCATAGCATAAATGAGATAATAAACACTGAGAGACATGCTTAAGCAAGTTAATTTTGCAAGATGAACAAACAATTAAAATGATACCACACTTATTGAAGGAAGTGACAAACCCTAATGACTTCAAATGACAACAGAGTAAGGTCTACAGCTCTCATTCAACTGCATTCACATGTGTATTTATTTTCTAGTTAAAATTTGGTAAAAGCGCATATTAAGTCAATGCCACACTCCACACTAGAAACTGTATAGCGAAATTATAATTTTTAGTAGAATCCAGAGATCCCCATCAAGATCTATCTCACTGTATTGGAACTACTTATGTATATATAGAGAAAATCCATGTCAAAGGTGAGAGGGGTAAGAGTTTGAGGAAGCCTAGTGGAGAATAGAGAATGAAACATAATGAAAGGCTGTAAACAAATTTTTAAAATGCTATTTCACCACAGGCTTAGCTTAAACTAGTCTACTACTACTTCTACACAGCATTAAAAAAAAAAAGAAGTCAAAAATGAGCATCCAGCTTAACTAGAGATGATGGCAAAAATGCTGTAGACAGTAATACCAGCAAGCCCTGTGTACAGAGCACAGAGTTTCTTTCTGGGCTATCTTGTAATGAACAGGCAAACTACAGCTGCATGTGTATAACCCTTGATTAACTCAAAATATTCCCAACTGTCCACAATACTGATTACTTAGAGTAAGAAGTAAAAAAAACAAACAACAACTACAAAAAATACACCCCTGAATGTGTGGGAGGGTTCTGGCAAAGACACATTTCATAAGATTACTGAAGCCTCCAGCAGCTCTTGTGCTTTCATCTGTCAAGTTACACTACCGTTGTCATAAATTACATTGTCAGACCTTGCAGCTGGCAATAAAACGATAGTGAGAAGTTCCAACACAGTTAATGTCCAAAATAGTACTAGTCATGTGAGTGTTTGCAAAGGTTTTTATTCTGCGATCTTTTTTAATAAAAGACCATCATGTAAACGTAAATCAGAAACATAAGGCACCAAAGCTATTTGGGGGCATCTCTTCTGACAAAAGGTAGCAACCGGTTCAGTCAAAAAAAGTTGTACAAAACAAAATTACAGAAAATACCCTTTTCACCTCTATTGTGGATGTAAACAACTTAAGAAATCGCTAAGAAACATCTTACGCTGTAATGCCAACAGACCTGAGATTACAAAAACTAGCCAACGAAGCAAAGCACAGGACACTAGGTTGAAGATCTTTTTTAGAACTGCAACACAATAATCACGCTGGAGTTTACAAAAGCAAGCAAATATTCAAAACTCTTCTGTACCAACATGGATTGGTACTGTAAAACACCGTGCACTTTAAAGAACAGTAGCTAAGAGTTGCTGAAAGACAAGGTGAAGCATATTTACCCAGGGAAATTCCCCTGACAAGTGCTGGCCATAGCAGCAAGACTTGTGAGAAGAATACAAATTTCCAAAGATGATAAACTCCATGGTTACATCACTCCTCAACTGGAATCAAACTGGCAGTTTTACATAAATGCAGATGACCAGTACGCCCACCTTATGCCTTTCTACTTAGTTTTACAGTAGTCTAAAGCACTTAGAATAGGCAAAGCCTTTGTGAGGTGGTAGTTCTCTCTCAAATGTAACAAAACGCTATTTAAATTGAAACAAAATAGCTAATTTTCCTTTCAAGGAAAGGGTAAGAGAAAAGGAAGCAGCACTGGTTGACTGGGTTTTTTTAAACATAGAAAGACAAGAGCACAAAGTTTATTGTCAAAATAGTTTTATGGCAGAAAGATAAAAGAATTAAGATCTGAAACCTGGATAACTATTGCTGTAGTGGACTTAGTACTGCTGTGGCCATTCTCATTCAAACTGACAGGCTTGCAGTTTTGGACAAAATAAATGTGCACCTTGAAAATTACATTTGCTCACTTATTTCAGTATTTTTTCTCCTAATCACTCCTCCCAATTTAAAATACTCTAGCTACTACAACTAGGCCTTGTCCCCATGTCTTCTCTGGGGCATACACTGATGTCTACTACTGCAGTCTTCTACATGAAGTTGTTACTAAGTGCCAAATCCGTAGTGAACTTCGCTGAACTCAAAATAAAAAAAACCAACAAAATGTTTGTGCAACTGAAAAGCACAACTAGGTTTTATATATGGTTTTCTTCTGCATAAGTGGCTGTTGAGTTGATGCAGGGAATGACAAAACAGCAGCTTTTACAGGAAGCATCTTCTAAATTTAACTACCTAGATTGTGGTTATTGTAATCACTTCAATATAAGCTACCTTAAAACTCCTCCTCCTCCTCCATATGTAATTTTCAGATACATAGTACTGTCAGTTTCATTAAGTCCTGAACAATTAAATGTGCCATAACTGTAACACAGCAGCTACACCACACTGCAGAATCTCGCTATGGATAGGTAGATTCTTGGTGGTTTTTCTAAGTGTTAGGTATTTTTTCACATAAATCTGATCATGTACTGAACAGTTAGTTACTTAAGCTTTAGACAAGAAAAAACTGTCATACCTTTTACATCTATTTTTTGACAAATATCTTTTTACAAAAGCATCCTACATGACTAGAACATTTAATACATACTATACCAAAATTACCATAAAAGTATGCTACTGATTATAGATTTTAACTTTTACTAAGAATTAGCAGACAAATGTCACTGACTGATAGCTTACTGTTCTTAAGAGTTTAAAAAAGTTTTTCTGACAGCTCTGACTTGTACTGCCAACCCTAAAATACGGCTAATAAAGTCTTACTCCAATAATCTTATTTTGTCACCAATCTAGCAATGAATATGCTCAAAGCCCATAGATAAGGGGAGGGGGGGAGGAAGGACACGTTTGTGCTATTTTACTTGTGACGGGTCACAACCACTCTCAGCCCGGATCACATTCACAGTTCAGTTTCACATTACAGCAGCCAAAATAAACTTGCTGCTTTCAAAATGGAAGGAACTCAACCCTGCTTCCTCTTCCCCATTCTCCACTCTGAGCTCTCCCTACTGCAACACTTTTCAAAATCCCCCCTTTTTTATCCACCTACTCTGATGTTCACCCAACCAGGAGATACACCAGTTCAACTTTCTCATCCACAGAACTGTACTGACTTTATCAGGCTTAGCTTTATATAATTTTAGCAAATTTAGTCCGTTTACTGTGGAATCAGACATTAAAAGTCAGTGCAAGGTACAAAGTGAGGAAACAAACCTCCTTCTTCCAGAAGAGAGCAATTACTTGTTTCAGCAAGAACATTCACAGACAATTACATACATACTTTAAAAAGCAGTGTCTGGGGCACAGCAAACAATTGTAACCAGACCAAAGTCCAGAAATGCCTAGACTGTTGTCCTAAGTAACATTTCACATTCAACCAGATATGAAATGATGTTTATGTGTAAGTTCTCATGCTTAACTTCCCAAATTATCATCCTTAAATAACAACATTGAAATAAGACCAAATCCTATTGGACTGCTTCTCAATGTGTGATTTCTGTAATGGTCTGTATGACCACAGTCATGGTGCAAACGTTTTGATGCAGCGAACAGACTGTAACTTGAAAAAAAATGTTTCAAATTAGAAGTCTGACAATAATAATGTCATGATACTCATACCAATCCCCCACTTTTTCCTAAAAAAAAAGTCAATTTAAATTTTGTTAGACTTCGAAGAAATTAATCATAAAAACAAAGCCAATACTTCTCCTGTTACTAAAGTCTCATCAAGCAACTGTAACTCAGAATTAGAAGTACTACTCCAGCAACTGTTTCTCTGTAATTAAATCATCTACTCCTGCTCGAGGCAGGCTAACTTCACTTTTGCTAAAGTAGATTACGAAATGGTTTAAAGCGCACCAAAATAAATCACTCGAGCTAAAAGAAGCCCTGTATTATCTGCACACAACTTGCAGGTTTTCTATTTAGGAACAAGTCAGTCAATCCCTTCTTCCCCCCTCCAACTGTGAGTGCAACAACGCAGATCACGCAGGGAAGTTCATGCTTGGGCTGCCTTCCTCTCTGTGCCGGGACAGGGACCCTCCCCGCACACCCCTGGACCTAGAAGAGGGAGTTGCGGGCAAAGCAAACACTTGGGCGATCAGGAGCTCCCTGCTCTCCGTCCGCCTCCCGCACACGCGTAGGGCCAGGACACCAGCTCCACATCCCTGCTGGCTCCCTGCACAGAATCACACCACACCCTGTGCCAGCTCCTTCCAGCAACATCTGCTTGGGATTTTTAACAGATTTGTTCATCAGGAAATGTAAAGGAGGGTAGGAAAATCCACCGGAGTTGCGGCCCATGTACCCACCGATCACTCGCCTATTACCTCAATAAGATGTTTTCGTGTGCATGAGACACACGGACACAGACTAAAAGGGTGTGTTCTTGTGAGGTACTTTTTCAACAGAAATTGATTATCAGAGGGTGTAAACAACGTGGGCAATGTAAAGCACACTAGTTAACTTTCCAGTTTAGGCATGGCCTGAAGAAATATGTATATAATAAAGGCATTGAATATGTTACTAAGGAAAAACAAACTCATATATGAGCAAGATAGTCCTTCCTCCCCTCCAAAGCTGACTGCACACAAATAATCACTGAAGCTTTGAACAAACTTTTCTTAGTGACATTACTTATTTCAAAGAGCTTACTGAAAATAAAAAACTTGCCACATACCACTTTTAACATTCATTTTAAATTCAGAATAGCCTCTATTTAACCAACTTCATTAAGTCTCATCTTCAAGAGGAGAGGAAAAAAAAAAATCACATTAGTACTGCATCAATGACCACTTCAAAAACGACATCTTACCCTATGCTAGGACTTAAATGTCTGAGCTGACCAGAATTTTCTTAGTATAAGGTAAAAAAAAAAGGCAAAGCTTTGAGAATGGAAAGCGACTAACCTAAGGTGAAAGACTCTCTCATTCTACAGAGTAGCAAGTTAAATTGTTCCTAAGAGGCTTCGTAATAGCCAAGAAATGGTTATTTGTCATGGTTACACCCACTTCCTAAAAAACCATAAAATTAATAAATACACTAAGAAGAATTTACTCAGATTGACTTATCTATGAAATTGTCTGTCAAGCTTCCTTCACAAAGCACAAAGTCTCCAACCTTGAAACACACATGAAATCGGGATAGTCAACAAAATATATCTAACACCCACTGCAACAGAATTGGGCATCTCTTGCTCAAAGATTAAAGCCATTACTTATTTATATACCAAGGACTTTATGAATTTGTTTTTCAAACTGCAGCCCATAGCCAACTATTCTCCCATTAAATGTTTCATATGCAGTTTGCAGAGAACAAATTGCTTGGAGGAAAAATTCCAAATTACCTATCTTCCCAAATAAATTTACTGGAAAAGGCTTAATTAACTCAGTTCATCCTAAACAAAAGTTTAGCCTACTATCTGTTTCAAAAAAGTAATCCTAACACAACTGCAAAACTAAACACAACCTTGTCCTCCATGAACTTTCTTCAGCGCAACTAGCTTCCAGACATCAGAGCTAACACCATGAACGAGTCAACACTGCTTCATCTTATTTGAGAGAGGTCTAGTAACTACCATCATGGTAGTACTTTCCAAAACACTATTTAAGAAGTACTTTCAGAAGATGAGTAGGTGTGCTCAGGAGTCTTCCCAATTATTTGCGGTTCTATGGTTACTTTTCCTTTTTTCTTCAAAGTGTTTTACCATTCTCTGAGTTGCTGCACAAACAAGAGGGATAACAAATTACACAGAAAATATAATAAAGAACTGTAAAATGGAGTAACAGAAACTGCAGCAAACCAAACCGAAAAAAAAAACCAACTCTATGTCCTCATATTTTAGAGAATGCTTAAGAGCAGAGCAATACTTCAGGAGAAGGATCCTTGCCAAACATACTTCATCCCTTCACACATCTACACTAATTATTAAGAATAATATATCAAATATTCTTATAAAAATTCAAAACTGTCATATGCCCTGAATACCCACGGATTGCTTCAATAAATCCCATGTATTCTAAAAATGTGATTATTCCTTAGATGCAGAACACAGATCCATTACTGAAAGCAGTACAATTGATGGTGTTCTACATACGCTAAAAAGGAAAGCATACAATACAGAATTATGGTCCCAAAATCAGATTTTGAAAAGCAATTATCATTCAGAATGCAGATGGAAAAAAACATAACTTGGGCTACTGACCAGTGTCTGCAGCACAGACTCTAAAAAGCCTGTAAAGTCTGAGAGGGGAAAGAAAACATCACAGAGATATGTTTCAAGATCCTAACTTCCACAAGCACGTATACGAGAATTTGTCAAGCTATCCAGACCCCAATCTATATTGACAGAACAGCAATAAGCAGCAATACTACTGATAGAATTGAACTGGCGTTCCAGAACATATGTGTGTGCCTTAACCCTATTCACGAATCATTCTGATTTCACCACATTACAGGTTGTGATACACAGCTATCGTGCTGCTAGTAAAATTGTATTTATGAAGTGGAATTTTATGACTTGCAGCTCAGATCACAGAATCACAGAATGATCAAGGAGCCACTTAATTTTCAGAATAAGTCACTATTGAATAGCACTTCTGCAGCTTCCTCCATATATTAATTAGCAGACATTATGAAGATTCCTGTATCAAATAGAAGTTGTAAGAGCTGCTGCTGTGGTAAGAAAGGGAAAAAATAAAATTAATAACGAGGAAGCATTATGAAGACTGAAGGGGCATCATATTTAACATCAATAAGTCAACAAAACAGGTGACATTAAAGAAAAAAAAATATGAGCTCTCTCATGCTGAGCAAAGGGTGATAATTACATGCTAAATGTTTTCTAAGGGCCTAACAACGTTTATACAAAAGAAAAATTAAAAAACCCCACCACTGGGGTCCTTTCAGGTTCAAAGCCCTAGGTCTTGCCCTAAATCAAAACAGTGCAAAAAACAAGTGGCATAACTCCGCGTATAGCATCACCTCTCAATTTGTCACTCTAAAGGAAGATGATGTATGCCAAATTTGAATGTATTACTGTGGAGAAAATCCCTTAGGAATGTGTAGGCCTCCTAGGCAGCAGGATCTTGTAAAATGTATTATCAGGTTAAGGGGAAAAAATACACTCCTCGCACACTTCAGCTTTTGGACCTATTTTATCATTAAAAGTTTCCCTATTTAAGGGCACGGATGATGTAGTTCAGCAGAAAATTTATCTTTACAACGACCTATTTCCCTCAAACTTCAGCTGTCTTTCAATAGGGGCATCTCAGCAAAGACCGGTCTAGGAAAAGTGACTCAACTACAAACAGTAGTGAAGTGAGCTGGACCCTGACCTGCTCGGAAACCTGGCAAGATCAAAAGCAAATGAATGCAACCAAGAGCCTGTACATTTAAAGATTTATAAATATTTAAGTACTATTTATAAAAATTAAATAGCTTTTAGCTACAATGTAAAATATATGTAGGTTTCTATCTAGTGATGAGTAAAGATTTGACTTATTCGCATAAATTTAGAAGTTAAAGACGAATAGTTGCATGGCTCTTAAGAATTCTTACTTAAAAAAGCACAAGTAAAATTCACAAGCTGTCACGCATACCATTAGTAATTACCAGAAAAAAAATACATTTGACAGCCACACAGAGCACCGTCAGGTACGCATCAAGCAGCAAAGAGACCTGGGTTCACAGATTTATTTTCTCCCAGGCATTCCAGCTTCTCCCCAGCCTGCAAATTTCCTACCCCCAATCCCACTTAGAAGTTA
>NW_009701575.1:0-34842 GCF_000703405.1 Apaloderma vittatum
AGCGGTTTCAACAGATGAAAATAGAATTACAGTGAACAGAAAGGACTGATCCTCAAAGCTCTGAGGTTCTGACTTAGAGAAAGAGCAAAATACAAAGAGAATGTCAGTAATTCTTTGGTGCGTTATAGCAAAAGAATTTTTAGAATTTTAAGATTATTAGATTATATATTCATATATATCTGTTCGTGTATGTGTGTGTATATATATATATATGAACACTTTTAGTAGTCAGCAAATTCCAGTTAAGTTTTGGTTTCCTTCTCCACAGTCATTTATCCAGAATTAATCAGGTATTAAGCATGTGACTTGTACACCCTTGGCATGAAAGGTTCATGTACAAGAAATTGGGGCAAGGAGAATTCTAGATTCTGTTCTGGCAAACTCAGCTGCATGCAATCCTGAGTCTGGAAAAACAAGGAAACCACAGAGAGGAGGTTTGCATCTGACAAGGCCCACTAGCACTGCAGATGTAGAAACTGAGTATGCCCAGCTGGCATAGAAGTGGTGAGGATCCAGAATCTGAGTCCACTTGCAACAGATTGGTTACTGTTCACAGCGGGATTGGGTATGGTTGCACCTGACAAGGTTAGAAGATAGACGATGTTCCTATCAAATCACATTATGAGTTGCTGCTACAAAACCTGGCTGATCAGGATTCTGAAGTCCAGGTAGCCAAGTTTTGTGCTGCTTATACATATAATACACGCAACACTCTGAAGCTCATCTTCTGCTGTCTTCATTTTATTACTCACACCTTCCAGGGTAAGGTCAGCAAGCTAAGCATTGGTGAAGATGAAGTCTTCATCAGTTCTCTTCTAGAAAGACAAAATTTAACTTTAGGTTGTGTGCGTGTACGTGTATGTTTGTAAAGATGAGAGAACAGCCACCATTATTGTGACAACAAAGACACATTTTGCCAAAATCTGGGGTGATTAAGGGCAATATTTTATCGAGAGCTAGAGAAAAGTGCTGTGGGGCAAAAGCCTGACATGGCATGGAAGGGGCAGAGCATTCCTCACCTAAACAGTTTTCCTTAAAGCCTCTTTCCACACAAAACTGCCCTGACACATCGGAGCTGAACAGTGGCGATTTACCAGGTATCTTGACACGAGTGCTAAAAACCTGAGCACTGCAATGCCAAACACACACCATCTGCAGGTGAAACCTGATGAGACCACACTCATGGGGGCCTCACAGCAAGTGACAGTACCCACCCTGGAAAGAAGGAGGTGCCTTACACCTCGCAGGGTCATAAATACCAGATTCTGTCCTCATGCTTTATCAAGCAAAATTGCAAAAACTGATGGGGGCATTTCTTCAGCATTCCTAAGTATGTAGACTAGGACCGTTTGGAGGTTTTGGGAGCCTATCCAGTCTCTACACTAGATGTATTTGTAAAGTACTGCCCAGGTATCCGAAAAGGCATGGGGCACCACAGGTTTTCACAGCAGTACAACTCCCTCTTCAAGTTGCTTTGTGTTACGATTACGCATACTGTTTACAGGGCTGTTAGCAAAAGCAAATTAAAGTTATAACAGACCCACCTTCATCAACATCTGACCACCTCCAGACAACCAGTGCTGTGAGCCATACATGCTTGTTGATCTGTAATTCCTTGACTCTCAGCAGCTGCTTGCCCTCCTCCCAACTCTCAAGGGCTCTGCCTATGTGAAAAGCGTCATATGTCTGAGGCAGACTTTTGCCATCCCTGCTGCTGAGCCCCATCTTGGCACTAAAGACTCCTTGAATCATGTCAACCCTGCTGCCAGCTGTATGGCAGCCTGTTTCTCCAAGTAGACCCCCTCTAACTGTACAGCAAAGAACTCACAAACCTTGCCATTTTTCCCTTAGTTCTTATTTAGCCAGATACAAAGCAAAGACAGTCAGAAAATCATTTGTCGTTTTGGTCTCTGGAGCATGTGAAAATCATGATATCTATTGAAATGTGTCTCTAGTAAAAAAGCAAGAAGGTATCTGGGAGAAATTTTTGTAATTTTTACAAGTAATAGCTAACGTTCATAAATAAAGTTCTGGGAAAAGAAGAGTAGAAACATGAAGCAATGTACTCGTATCAGTTTTTCTACCTAACAATGGGATGGCAGTAAATACTGCATCTCTATTTTGAAAATACCATAAGTGATGCTCATGAGATCAAAATCAGAGAAAGCAGTTCTTCAGTGACGAGTAAATTAATTGGAGCAGTAACAAAAATTAGACTTATAAAATGCTGAGATGAATGTAACATAACAGGGCAAAGGGCTTTGAAAAGAAAATGTCTGTTTGTGAAACAGCAAATTCCAAAGGACAGGATTTACAAAAAAAAAAATAAAAGCCAAAGAATTGCAGTTGGCATGAAAAATTGATATTTGAGCAGTTTGGATCCTTTCAACCTTTTCTTGAAATGCCCGGAGCTCCTGTTAGATGGGAGATCCAAGCACACATCAGTGGCCTTCGGCACTCAAAGCCTTGAACTTCTCCATCCTGGGGAAAAACTCTGACTCTACAGTACTGGCAGTCTCCCTCCCTGCCTCCCTCTCTCATTCTCTCTCACACACACACTTATTTTTGTCACGGTTTTGTGTGATCTTAACACACATAAAAAGGTTGCTTCTGAGTGTTTCTCTAGAAAGGCAGAACATTTGAGATAAAAGTTGAATTACCAAACAACGAAGGTTTGTTGAAAAATTCCAAACCATACTTAACACAAAAGCATCCAGACCTGAGATCCAAAGTGCTTTTATTAAAGCCTGTCACAAACTTTTTGTAATTCTAGGTACGTATGACAGATAATGTTATTTCTTTTGGATTAAATAGAGCTGCTAGAGATTGCTAGAATCAAAAGTGACTGTGAGCACGCAGGAAAAACATTTTTTTCACCATCTGAACTGTGCTGAAAATCTCTGTTTGTAATGTAACATCAGCAACAGAAATCAAACAATGCTAAGATAGACAAGAAGATGAAGAAGAATATGGTTACGTAAACTGGATGTATGCCAAATGATGGTAGTCACATCTAAGAACAACAAAGTAAAATGAAACAAAGCCTGAATTGAAATTTTGTGGCAATAGGCTAAAATCACGAGGATTATGCAGAAACCTCTTCATCATGAGAGCGTGAGATAGTTCATGTTAGGAAGGAAACAAGTAAGAGGGACTGAGAGACAGAAGTAAAATACTGGAAATATAAATAGAGAGAAAATACGAACTGGGAGATTCCTTTTATGGGTCTCATAAGAGAAAGGGGATGGCCTGTGAAATTGAGCAACAACGTGTTTAAACATGGTTAAAAAGGAAATGCTCTTTATGCAACATGTAATTAGCTATTAGGACTGATGGCTAGAAGATAATTGAGGCAAAGGGCTTAGCAGGATTTGAAAAATGATTAGACTTTTATACAGATGATAGGAACATTCATATTTAATTAGGCAGGATAAGAAATGTGCTCACCTATGGTGAGTAAGAGTACTACCAGTAAGTAGTACTGGAGTAAGAGAACTACCAGTTAGTGGAGGTTACTTAGATCTTTCCTCCATGGTTAGATTATTCTGCAGCTGTTCCTTTTCTTTCACCTTTTTTCTGAAATATCTGGTGTTAGATTCAGAGTGACAAGCCAGGCTGTGGATCAGTGTTGTGCTGTTGAATGCCACAAAGACAGTAAGGTTAGAGAGCTGTATCTCTTTGATTCTAAAACAGATAAGTTGTACAGATTCTAAGCTGTACAGTATTTGCAGCCATTTTGCCATCCCAAAAATGTTGCTGTTATCACGGTACTGACCAGCTGACCTACTCTCAGCAGGGGTGGGATGCTGATCTGTTGAGGGTGACAGGGGAACTTAAATCTTTTTTACGAGGCTGGAAAATTATTTTAGAGACTACAAGGAAAAAATAAATAATAATAAAAAGTAAAATTGCTATAATTGCTAAGCTTGTTTACATCCAGCATTGTCAAGTAGATTGCAATAAATATATCAGAAGACTGTACGCCTCTTGTGAGTCACCTCATGGGTCTTACTGAAAGATGGATATTGAAGGAAGGTTAGGTATGGTTCTCTATGAGCTGTTTTACCAGCAGTCTGGCCTCACATTATTTTAGGATTGTTCTTAGAAGATTCTATGAGATGTGAAAAATTCAGTGTATAGTTTCTGAGAAACCCTGTTTGCTCAATATTTCATATGTCTTCTGTGGTCAGGCCTAGAGGCATTAACAGAGAGCACTGTCTTTTGCAATCCTCTGAAGAAGATATTTTCTATTCCAAAGTTCCTATGTTAACTGAGGTTTTTAATGAAATCTTTTATCTTAAAAACTATGCTGTTAACATTGACAACATATGCTTAACTTTAAAATTACTTAAATTCTTAAAATAACTTTAAAAATTGTATTTTCATGGCTTATATATAATAAACAAATGAGCTATGTCGATCTCAAATGTCAATATAATTTCATTCTCAGTGTCATAATAATTGCATACAATATTATAAGCAATCTTTACAGGCTAAAATATGTGGATACACAGACAGAATACACATGACTTAATCAGGCTAACATAAAATAACCTAGTTAATTTGGTTTTTCATGTAGTGAAATCTGACTGATACCTGCATAGCCTATGAAACTGGTCATAGACGTAACAGACATTTCTGTGTCGATTAAGGCTTAAAATCTGCAATGTATCACATCTTTAAATGATTGAAAAAATAACTGATTTTTCTCTGCACATTTCCACAATAATATGAAATATTTTGAAAACTCTGTTTTTCTTCACCGGGTACATTTAACTGATGAACTTGTTTTTCTGCTACTTTCTTAAACAACAATCAAAATTTCGAGACATAAGTGTATGAAAATTCATGAATATTTAGGAAATTGTGGTTTTTTCAGCTGGAATATAATATGCCATAATATAAAAATTGTATCAGAGATTTATTTTTCTTGCTTATATATTTTCAACAGTTTTCACTGTGTATCTGTACAATTCGTATGTTTCTGGTAAATAACAGTATATTTTGCAAGAGGCAGAGATTGGAATACCAGCCCTGTGCAATAGGATACAGAGATTTTTATGATTAAATTACAAATCATGTGTTTGAGTAATGTTAGACCACTACATTTGTAGTTAGAAATAATTGAAATAGGGTCAAATTTAAAAAGACACCTGTCATCAGAGGTGATGTTTTCTGATAAAACAGCAGCTCAGTCACATCTGCACAAGAACTTGTTAAACACTATATATATCTACAACCACCACACATTTTAAGGAGCAGCGTTTTACACTCAAGTATTAAATTACTTTCTCTTAGAAGTTATATTATTTTGTGCTTTTTGACAAAAATGCTACCAATGTTACTGGTCAGTTTTACTGCTTCAGAAAACCTGGTAATAGTTCTAGATAGTCCATGACATTGTCAGTGATTAAAAAAAAAAAGGGAATATACTCATATTTATTAAACAAGACATTTGAGGTAACGTGAAAAAATCCTCTGACCCAGTTCTGATCTCAATTATGCTGTGTGAAACCAGACTAATTCTGAAATTAGTCTTCAAATAACTCAAGGAAGCTCTGAATCATTGCAGCCTTTGGAGTAAAAACTGCCCAAGAGTTGCCCTGTCGCTCAGTTGTAATCTTTCAAGTAGTTCTTCTGAGGTTAAATAAATTTTTTAAATCTCCTTGAAAATGGTTTTGAAATTAAAGGAGTAGAGTTTATATTGTCATCACCACTTTTAATAGGACTCAAGCCATTTGCCTCTTCTTACTGCCTGAGTTGCAATAAACTTAAAGAAATCTCTTCATCTGTGAGGACTCTGACTGGTCTCACTGAAAAAGATAAAGCTCACATTGGAGGAGGGAACTAGAGTTTTTATCAAAAGGTTTTGATTATCTTCTAAATGATTTTGTTTTCACTTTTAGCTATTTAAAATACTTTTCCCATTTCCTTTAACATCTCTTTTGTTTACATACTCCATTCCAATAATTTCTCTTTAGTGTTCATTACCCAAGTATAGCTGATGATCTTCTGTTGAGCCAGGGTAATCTAAGAGGAGAGTAAAAGATCCAGAAGACAAGGAGGGGGCAGTGACAACTCCACAGAGTACACTTGTATGGCAGCATTGGGCAAACTAATGTGTATTTGAGTGGTTTCTGAACCAAAGGTATAGAGATAGATGATAATTCCCCAGCTTCTTTTCATGCCTCTTCATACAGTTTTGGCCATATCAATATTAATTATATAAGAATGTATTTCTGTATATAAGGACCTGTGCTTCCAAGCCATTCCTTCATCCTCTCACTGCTTAAAATATGTTGTGCTTTTCAAATCTGGGCACCTTACTTTGTCTCCTACGGAAACAAATGCTGAGGAGTCTCTCAGTCACTACAAGTCTACCTGAGCTCCTTTCCTGATGAGACCTAGTCCTTCCTCAGAAACAGAGGTTAATCAGCCGATCAGGTAAAGTACAACTTACTGCCTTGCTGCAGATTAATCCTTAATCACGCCGTTACATCAGCACATCTGGCCCCAGCCCCACCCTGCAGCACCAGCTGTGGGGCTCTGCCTTGCCCTTGGGCCCCGCGGCGCTGCCTGCAATGGGCAGCTTGGACAGCAACCCTGTTGGAGAGGAAGGAGGTAAAGTTCACTTGGAAACTTTGTGATATCTGCATTTCCATCCATGTACATATGCCATGTTATTGTTTGACAGAAAATATGTCTCTTCTTAGAGTACTATAGAGTTTGCAAAGCCGGATGCCTTATTTTATTTTTTTTTCCAACAGCAGTGCCTCAGCTCTGCTGGTAATTCTGATAGAGATAATGGTGATAAACAAGAGGATGTTCATGAAAGCATGAGGAGAAGTAATTCAGGATACACTGTTTTCTAGTAAGTTGAAGGGAGAGAGCTCTCCCTTCCATGACTCCTTTATTACTGTACATATTGTGTAAACATAAATTCTTTCATGTCTGGTTACTTTGTTCATCATGTGGCTGTTCGTATACTTACACAATTTCTTAATTAAAAATTGCAAAATCTTTATAGTTTCATCTCCATGGTCCGGTCTCAAAATTAACCCGATGAAAGAAAATACTGCCATGCCAGCTATGTGCTGTACCTGGGCTTGAATAACTCAGGTGGCTCTGTTGCACACTTCCTGCAAACTTGCTAAAGCAAAACTGGTTGAACAAATGCATCCTTATCTGTCAAATTTTTCTTTTTGCCATGGAAACTCAGTTTTGCTTGTTGATCCAAGAACCCAATGCTGATAATTGCAACTCACAAGAGAGTTTTATCTCAAAAGAACTAGCTAGCTGTGGATCATGAATTTCTACAGTCTTTAAATATTTAACACTTAAAAAAAATTCCAATAAAATTTTCAAAATTCTGTTCTCCCAAACATTTTAATACTAAAGAGGAATCAGTTTCCATTTTCAAGAATTCAGATATACCTTTTTGGTTAGTACTTTCCCCCAAAATAGCATTATTTACCAAAAAAAAAGAGCATTGCCTGAAGGCAATACGTGCTATTGGATTTCTCTGCTACTGGATTTCTCTTTTCCTCTTGGTATTGTATTCACTTTCTGAGTGTCTCACACTCAGCTGCAAAATAAATCAGTACCACCAGATCCTGTTTCTGCAAGCAAGCCCCTGGGAAAACCTATCAGTTCATATAGCTTTGTTTTTGCTCTTGCTTTGTTGGGCATTATCTTAGCACTACAGCTGCCACTGACCAAAGGAATGTTTGGTTGCTGCTCCAGTGTACATTGAATTAAGCACACCTTTACCCGATGACAGCTTTTCCCATTCTTCAACTGGACTTAAGTCTGTTCTTCCCAGTGCAAGTGCTGTACATTAGCCTGTATGACAGGAGCTCCCCTGCACGTTGGACCACCGGGTCTGGAGGATCCCTCATGTGCACATGTTGTGGGAAGGGAAAAGTTTGGCTGTGAGGTTGTAGCCTGGGAGAAGCTGACTTTCTCAGCATCTATTTGAGATCCTTTCTGTGTCTAGTACAGTCATCCAGCAGGTCACAGAAGAGGATGACCAGTCAATTTGGATAGAAATAAACTATGCATAAATTCACAGGGTAGGGCCTTTGTGGTAGAGAATGTGGTAGTCGAATCAGACTGCATGAGCCTGTACAGTAGATTCCTGTGTTTTGCTTTGATAAGTCACCAGACATACTAAATAAGTTAACACTTGCTTTATGCCGTGGGGCTAATAATATGTCATTTTTTGCTCTGAACTACAAAGTCACCTTCTAAGACGCCAGGTATATAATGAAGTTTAAATGCACATTCAAAGTGAATGGCACTTGTCTTCTTGGGACAGATGTTTACAGCAGAGATGAGGCACACACCTAGGCACCTCACCTCTCCTCCCTCACTCTTCTGTGGGGAGTCCTTCTGTAAACTGATGAGTGGTTGAACAGTTACCTTTCATTCTCATCTATGGCAGAAACAATTTCCCATGCCTATCCAATCCTGATATAATATTTACTGAACAAGGTATGCCTATCCAAAAGGCTGTCTGCTTTTTGCTGGCTGGTTAAATAAAAAGTATTTATTATATATTCTTACAAGATTTGCATAATGTGTCTTGTGGCCGTTTCTTCTGTAGCAATACGGTTAAAGCTGTGCTTGGCTTATAGAGACACAGGATTAAGGACCTCTGCCTCCTTACAAGTACTCCTCTTGGACTTGAGCATCTGAATGTCCCTAAGCACAGCTAAGCTCTGAATGGGATATGAAGTGCAAGACAAATGGTGTGTAAATAAAAAAAAATAAAAAATCCTAGAGAAGTTCCTCGGCTATTTCAACTGCAAAATGAGTTCCTTAAAAGATTGTTCTAGATGTCAGTTCTTGTTTTAAGTAAGTACTACGAAATACAGAATGAAGTTCTCATTGCATTTATATTTTAGCTAGAGGTCTGTCCCTAGTTTATCGCACTAAAATTAGACCGAGAACTATCATTTCTGCACATATCAACTAGATTAACTATTAGGAGTCATATTTTCATACTTAGGCTGTCCCAAACACACACATTTATGTTCTGTGCAACTATCTTCTTATGAAAACATCACTAAGAAGAATTAATTTTATGCATTCCTTCCTCACACCCCAAGGGTGCCAGATTGTTAGGTACCACCAGGCTGAGCACATTGTAGCTTCAGTAATAGAACTTTTGCTCTAAACAATATCAGGTCCCCACAGATTACAGCTCTGGGAGACTGACCACACGTCCTTTTCTGACAGCAGCAATGCCACAGTGGCAATGCTCAGCGATTCTCACCACTGTCCTCTCCACAAATTAGCTCGCTCTTGCCATTTTTACCTTTAACCTGGCTAATTTTGGTCAACGTAGGTCAGGAACTGACTTTCCAAGTAGCTCAGTGAGCAGCTGCCTAGGACAGAAATCTCTAGTAGGCAGTGACACCACTTCAATGTGGGCTCTTCACCTCTTCCCCCTGCAGCTAATAGAGAGAGAATGGTGACTTAATCATTGAGGGGTTTGATTGTCTTTTTTTTTTAACATTTTTTGGCTCTGAATCCTCTTTAGCACAAGAACAGCTGGTAGTCTAGTGGCGGCATGTGCCACATAGACATTGGAGTTTGTATAGGAAGGAATGTGAAAGGAAATATTCAATCTTCGAATATGGAGGTTTTATTTTTCCAGGCATCAGTGAGATTATCCAACTACGGAGGAGGACTGTTTTCACGCTTCCCCTGAAATTCTTTTCTGTAGCTCATTAAGCTTCTGATTCATTCATTCTGTGCAAAACAGGTTATTATAGACTTTAAAAGCCTGTATTTTTATTACTGTACTCTTAAATCTTTCTTGTTGTTAAGCCAAATAGGTATAAAGAATGATTTCTTTAATCTGTCTTTTAGTTCGGGGCTCATTATGGACAAATATTAACCACTATTTCAAAAGTTTTATCAGACAAAGTTGTTCTGAGGTCTGAAAATATGTGTCTTAACAAAAATATATTTTCTTTCTGCAGGTGCTGTCACTGATATCCTGCTGCCTAGAGATCAATGGAATCCAAATTTTTTCCTTCTTGACTAGCACAAGGCCAGACCTACATAGAGATCAGCAGACGCTTCCTTCAGAAGACCAAAATGCCTGCTCACCACCTCTGTGATCCAACAGTAGGGGGGAAGAAAAAAGGGAAGATAAGTAGTTCCTCGAAACAGCATTTCCTGGGCTCTGCTACAGTGCTATAGAGATAAAGATGTGAGTGGGCAGCTTGTAGCGTGTGGTGATATCACTGACCTTCTGTATTGGGGACTGACTAGTAGGTCATCATAGCATGTCAGGGTAGGCAGCTTTATTGGTGGCACTGGTTAACAGATGTGGCCCATGTTCTCCCTGCACAGGTTTTCTGTGTCTGAACAAAAGCCAGGGCCAGGCGAAAGGGAGGTGCAGTGCCAGCCGCTTTGCAGCTACCTGACGCCAGCTGCTTGAGCTAGAGCTGTCTTGCCCTACACCTCAACTTTGGGTCGCACTGGAGAAGAACATAGCAGAACAGAGCCTCACTTCACCGTTCACCTTTCTACTTCCCTTCTCCGACCATTTCTCCTTTCCTCCTCTGCTTCCCACTTCTCATATCATTACTGTTTCTCCTTATGCTGGTTGGCTGTTGAGACATCACGTAGCTGATCTTGGCAGTGTCTTTGTCACTGAGCTTGCCTAGGAATCCTGGCATCTTTCATTGTTTAGTGAAAAGTTTCAATGTCTTATATTAATTTTTATTTGTGTACAATACTTAATACTTCCGACTGTCTTAGTAGCTTCATCCAGGGTTTGAAAACCATTTTCAGTGAGGATGGCAGGATTTCTATAATTTTTACTCTTCCTAATACACAGCTGGGCAAACTGAGGCATAAACATGCTGGTTTTCCTTTGCATCAAACAATTGGTGCAAGATCACACAGCACCCAGGACCTGTCTCACTTGTTAAATCGAAGTTGCAATATGGCAAAAGTGCTGCAAAATGTCATTATCATCTCCATTCAAAATAGTCTAATGAAAAGTATGCAAATCTTTGACTTGCACATCCATTGCATGGTCCTTAGGTAGCCAGGCTAGGCGAAGAGTCGCCTTTCTGAAGTGGGAAGAGTCTGGACACACTGACAACCACTAGCACAAACTTGTCTCACCTCTTCAATACCACTGAAGCATGATGCCACCGAAGCTTTGTTCCAATAAATATCCTCAGGATAAGGCTGCTTACAAGTCTCAGCCATTCATGAAATTCTCTAAATATTCGCTGTCATGTGCAATGTTTCAAAGGCATAACAGTAAGAAAATGTGTGCTATTTTACAAGGATGAGATAAATGCACTTTTTTTTGCCCCATGCTTGAGATGAAAAGAAACCAGGCAATTAAATAAGGAAGTCTGGGCCCTATTTTATGGCATTGTATGTGACCGCAAAAAGGAGAGTGGTAATTACCATTGGTGTGTGATATCCTTTAGCAACCTGACTCAGAGAGTATCTCCACATCCTAGAATGCTGGTGTTTTATAAAGCCTGCAGGCACATCAGTCTTCAATAAGAGAGCTCACCCCATTAAACTATTTTAAATTAATTTTAATCAAGGGAGTTCAACTCTTGTCTTTAAACCTTTACAAACAGGTTTAAAGCTGCCATGTACCATAAATACATGGTGGTCTGCAGAGGCTTTTTTATAAGCTGAACAAAGCATAACTGTTACACGGGGGATTCAGCAAGGCCCGGTTGGAGTGTATGGATAATATGCTTAGAGAAGAGCTCTTTCTACCTTTTATAATAGCTCTGTAAGTAAAATCTCTACAGGAAAATGTCACTCTGATAACAACTATCCCTTAAGTCAGGCATGTTATAATGAGAGGACAACGCTCTCCTTTATCTGTACGAAAATGAAAGAGCAAGATAAGTATCCAGTCGCATAGCTAGCATATTATAATACAGATGCAGTTTGCCCTATACCAGGACTCTGAAATTTGTCCTCTTCTGCTGCAAAATACGAGGAATTGTGCTGCAGTTCAACTTCACGTGTTCTTTCTTACTGAAGCGTGTAAACAGATATTTTATGTTCGGAGCTTTGAGATAAAGTAATGTGGAATTTCAGCTCTTGCCCACCTGACTTCATGATCGCAGGACATTGTACTGACAATGGCTAATATGCAGCCAATACCTAATGGACCAGACTTCACTACCCGGTAGTGATAGAACTAGGGGGAATGGGTTGAAGCTAGAGATGGATCGGTTCAGATTGGACACTAGGAAGAAGTTCTTCACCATGAGGGTGGTGAGACACTGGCATAGGTTGCCCAGAGAGGTGGTGGAAGTCCGATCCCTGGAAGTTTTTAAGGCCAGGCTGGATGGGGCTCTGAGCAGCCTCATCCAGTGGGAGGTGTCTCTGCCCATGGCAGGGGGGTTGGAACTAGGTGGTCTTTAAGGTCCCTTCTAACTCTGACAATTCTATGATTCTATGATCTTCCAGGCTGTTGGCATCTTTTCCTGTTTGGCTTCTATCTCCTCACGCAGTAAGGCAACGTCGACTCCCACCTCCTCTTTGTCCAAGTATCTGAGCTTCACTACTTGTTATGCTTCAAGCAAGTACTCTGTGCTTTCTGTGCTGCTGTTTCACTCTGTAAACATACTGTTATTGGTGCTGGGACTCTTCCCAGGAGCCGGCACACTGACACTACAGGTTATTGAGCTGACCTTTGTGATCCTGCTGTGCTGCTCTGCGCTTTGGCGGTGGTGCCCTGTTGAGGTCCCAAAGGCAGCAATTCCATTGCACCTGCAGGCCCCAGGCTGAAGCTCCATCTGCTCCTGGGATGCTGCTTCCCGTCCCATCAGGTTTGCTGATTCAGCTCCCAGAAAGGCCGTGTTCCAGTCCTGAAAAGCTAAATGATCCAAGCTAACAGCCCCCCTGTCCCAACCATGTGCTAAAAATAGTGGTTCTGTGGTTGTTTTTTTTTTATGTGATCACTGCTTCGATCCTAGAAAGAGGCAGCTGTGACAAAACGAGATGGACATCTCTTAAACCTGCTTCCCTAGAGAAATCTTAAGTGAAGCCTTACGCTCATTTATTTTCTGTTGGTATTTACACGCTGACTCCAATCATAATTAAACTGCAAGCTCCTTAGGGCAGAGACTAGCCTTTTGTTCTGCGTTAATTAGCAGTTTATGCAACAAGGCCTCTGTGACTGGACTTCTAAGTGATACAAGAATCAATGTGTTACATTTTTCAGGTTTGGGGGAGTTTCTGGCAGCCTTCACACGGAGAAGATTGACAGCTGGTTTAGAATCATAATACATGCACATTAGCTGAATGCTGCTGCTAAAATGATAAACAGTTGCAATTCAGTTGATGCTAAGACTTGAGTGATCATATTAGGGATTTGGAGTTAGTAGTTCACTGCAGTCTAGTCATTCCCATCTCTCCAGGCTGTATTTCAAGCTGTCTGCACAGTCAGTAAAGAAACAATGCATTGATTTACTCCTAGTTCATGTTTTCAGTGTTTTCTGGAGTGGTTAGGGTTGGAAATATATTTATTTTCCTAAGTTAAAGCTTGGATTCCTGGGGGATTCCAATGGGCTGCTAACTTGGTAATGGCTGCCAGGAGCAGCTACTGACCAAGTGGTTTTGCTCTTCTGGCTCAGGTCTCTGAGTCAGTAAGAAAACAGTAAATATTTTCCACAGAAATTTACAAAAGAGCTATAAATAAATCAGGTATATTTCAATTTTTCTATGCAGTACTGAAATTGTTTTATTCTGAACACTGGAAATGTTTCAATTGCTTAAGTCATCAGTAAGAAAAAGTAAAAGAAGGAAATACACTATGTGGAAAATTTCATTTCAAAGTCAATTTTCATTAAAACTTTTAAAACATTTGTATTTTTGACAAATAGAAACCACACAAGGATTTAAGTTATTGTTTGTATAATGTGTCAGAGAAATAAATTTAGAGCTTTTTCCAAGCATCAGAGAAATGTTAGGAGTTCACAAACTGTCACCAGTCTCATTAATCATCCTAGATTTTTAAGTATATAATAGTAACCATGCTGAACAATTAAATCAAAGTTAAGGCCAAAGCTTGCCTCTGAATAGGCATACGCAGTATCCATTTAAGTCAATGTGAGGACAAAATTTAGCTCTTAAGCCTTTTAACTGATAAAGCCCTAAAATAGCTTTACAGGCAAGAATTTCCTGGCAAGACTAGAGTTTTGTAAATCTAAAAGCATGCAATCATATTTCAATGTAAAATAGCATATAAATATCAAGCTCCATCTTGAATTGTAGCCAAATGCAACACTATATCAAGCATGGCTCAGAAGTGCTATATACAAAATTAATGCTTTGTCAAGTTTCTGTATCAGTACATAACAAACACAGAAATTTGCACATGCATACGCTACCATTGTACGGAATTGGAAGCTGTCCTTTTTGTCTCGGTTATAAGCTCTTTTGCTAAAAGGAATAGAACATTTGACTTTTAAAGTCAGAGCAGGATGTAAGTGGAGAGTATTTCAAGGAGAGTTTTATATTTCAGGCCGGGTTCTGATAAATTTCTTGCCATTGTGTAGTGCTGTACCCCTCCAACAGCCTCATGCAGCTCCATCAGTGGCTTCCTCTAAGAGTCAGGTAAAGTACTTCTGAGCTTAAGTGGCCCAAAAGTTTTGATAAAAGCCTTTTAAACCACCCATTCATTTGCGTAAACCTCAAAAGCCAGTGATAAATTTGAACATGTCAGAAAATTATAATACAATCAGTCTTCTTCAGAACCTTTTCAGTTCCTATTTGGCTATTACCCTCAGTCTATGTAGATCCATCCATATTTAACCTAGTATACATTTCAACTTTCTGTTTCCTCTCCTAAACTTGATGTTTAGTGTCGTGCACTGCTGGAGGGAACTCCATCGTATAGGAAACTGCAGTTCAGCAGTGAGGCAAGTGATTTCTCTGTAGACAGGATTTGAAAAAAAAGTGTTCAGTAACTGATGCAATGGAGAAAGCAGAAGCCACGTTAGGATGCAGCACTGAGGATGATGTTGTCATAGTGATAAATCAAAGCCATCTCTGCAACAACATTGCAAATAGATGTTAGTGGCTCTTGTTGAGGCCAGAGAAGAGGACTTTGAGAAAGTCAGGGTGATAAGAGCCCAGACTACTGCTTTAGTAGGATGACTGGAAAACAATATAACGCACAGGAGCAAACAGCAACTACCTGTGAGACTAAAGATACTGATGATGGTAGAGTACCTACAGTTACGTAAGCTTCCTTTCCTTGACACAGGTTATCTGGATATACCTTCACATTGTGCATCCGCATGTAGGATCACTGAAAATATATTTTTCTTTCTACATTGGTAATACCCATAATGTCCATAGTTCAGTAGTTTAGTGTCCTGGAGAAAGAATGAGACAAAGAAAACAGACATCAGTGGGATATTTTTGAGCTGGAACTGACCAGGAAAGGGAAGCATAACTGAAGAGACCTAAAGAGATTACTTCAACTCTGATGCCAAATCAGCTCCTTCAACTCAAGCTCATCCATCAGTCAGGTACTGAACTGCCTCAGTTCACTGCCTAAACTTCTGAGGTAAATTAAAAGTAGTGACAGCTACCTAGCATCACTTAGCAGTGCTTCCAGGGTGGTTTCACAAATGGATCCATTGTCTTTACAGAATCAGAGGACAGAGAATATGGCAGAACACTGGAGGCAGTCTCTCCCAACTTATCTGCTCAAAGCAAGATCAGGGCTTTGTTTAGTCAAGCTTTGGATATCTCCATAGACAGAATGTCCACAGCCTCCCTGAGCTCCTGTTCTAGTGTCCTGTTCCAGTGTCATTGTTGAAAATACTTTTCTTATATCACCTAGGGAATTACCAGTGTTACAGCTTGTGCCTTCTCTCCTTCCACCTTGCCTCTCTAGGAAGAGTCTGGCTCCATCTTCTTTATACCCCTCCAAGGCAGGCAACAGTAAGTAATCACAGAATCATAGAATACCAGGTTGGAAGGGACCTGAAGGATCATCTGGTCCAACCTTTCTTGGCAAAAGCACAGTCTAGATAAGATGACTCAGCACCCTGTCCATCTGAAACCAAAAAGTGTCCAATTTTGGGGAAACAGCCTTCTCATATGGATGAAAAACCCAACTCTTGGAAGCAGCAGGGCAGAGGACTGACTCTAACCACATTAGTCACCCTCAGCTGGGCTATCCCTACGACTAAATCAAAGCCCATAATGTTGCCAGTGGGGAAATAGCATCTTGTTGCTTCCACTGTGTTCACTGAAACAGGACTTCTTGTAAGCTCTGTTTGTAAATGGATAGTTTCTTATAACAAAAAAGAATTTTGAACAAATTCTTATTCTAGAGACAACAGTTCTCAAGACACATTACAGAAAAACTGCTAGCCTTTCCACCAAAGGGTAAAGAAAATATGCATTCTCATAATTCCTAGTTTGGTTTTTAAAAGCAGTAGAATGGGAATACTGCATTTCAGTGAAAAATAAGTTAAAGCAAAATTTAATTTGTGAATGTCTTAGCTTTTTCTCCTGGTACCTTTTAAGTTTTCAGGGGAGAGTGGGTTTTGCATTCCTGTTTTGTAAAAAATGTATGTAGCAACACAGTAAGAGCCCTAAAACACATAAAACCATTCTGGATGTTTTTCCTGGTTTTCTCCCATATAAATTAACTCTTCCTGAGGAAGAAAAACTTCCATCACATGCACTGGTCACGGTTGTGTTCCTTCTTGCCCACGCATGCATCTATGCCAGCATTCAATATTCATCATACTGTAACTTTCTTAAGCAAATTGAATTCATTTTATGGAACAAATGAGAGTTCTTCTGTATTGATTAGTAAGTCAGTTACATTCAAAGTTTGTCTGACAACTAACCTAATTTTAAATACCAAGGCATGGAGGCTTTGTCTCATCTTTCACCAGTGCTTACTTCAGAACAGCTTAATTCTGTCAGTTCTGCTGAGGCTTTCTTGTCTTACTCCAGTGAAAGTGAGAAAAAAACCCCACAGGTTACTGAGTCTGAATGCTTGTGCAAACAATGCAAACACAGATCAGGATTCATACCATTTATTAGTATATACATATACACACAAAATATACACAGAAAGCTTTTAAAAAGGGCTAGGGTAAAAGTGCATTTCAGTAGAGTTCAAGTTAAAAAACCTTAACAAAATTCTTTTTGATAACATTTAACTTTACTATTTTTATTATTACATGTTTTTTAAAAAGCTGTTTGAGAAGGTCTAATAATTAAAGAAGGTATAGAGCCCCAGCATGCTGATTCCAGCCCAACCCATGCATCTCTTCCACTTATGACTTGGGACATTCATAGGTTTGTCATCATTATGCAAAGATGTTATTGTGCAGCTACTGATTTTCATTACTGTCTAAAAAACATGCAAATGTTTCTGAGAAGGACACTTTCTGGTGGCATGCTGAGTTATGTCCCTGTTCTCACTCGATCAATCTGTTGTCTCTGATTGCGAAGCTGGTGTAAGAGCTTTTACCTTCCCCACTTTCATCTGTTCATTCCTATCACTGAGCAGCACATCACTGCTCCCTCAGCGGTGCTGAAGCAACAGTTACACCGCTAAAATAACCCAATGGTCTTTTTAAAAACAACTTCTAAAAAAATATTGGTATTTTTTTGCTTGTTTATAGCTTTGAGTTTTTTTAAAGCCAGTATGGTGGCTGACACAGAGTTAAACCATCACAACTGAGGAAGTAATCAGTTATAGCTAAGGGGTAAGAATAAGCAGCAAATGCAGGAACCTCTTAAATCAGCTGCCACCTGGAAAAAAGTTCCTGTAACTACATCATTGTGTGATGTGCTGGGGGAGTAGAAGAGTATTTTTATGAATATAACTGCAGTGATTCATGTGTTTGGTGTTCTGGAATGTGTTGAACATATGGTATTGCAGGCTTTACGTAAGTGACCTTGCAAGTTTGTATTTTTAAATCTATTATGGAACAACTAATGAATAGGTTCTGATTTCTCCTTCCTGCTAGTGTAAATCTTGAGTTTCTGGTAAGTACGCTGTTTGGGGAAGACCCCTGCAATCATGCCTGTAGGACAAGCATTTCTTCCATCCCAATGGAATGAGGCATTCTCCACAAGATCTCTCAGGAGATTTTTGCTCCTGGCATGTGTTACCTTGGATTTTTTTTGTGGGAAGAAAAGATGTGAGCCATGACAGGAATGCAGAGATACACTGTATACAAAGTCTTATAATCTCCAGGGATGGGGTGTTCACAACTTCTCTGGGCAATTTATTCCAGAGTCTTGCCAGCCTCTTACTGAAGAATTTCTTCCTAATGTCCACTGTTGGCCTGGTATCCTATGGGTGCTGTGCTGAAGAAAAGAACTTGCTCTGGAGTTCTGTTGACTACCTCAGTAAAAAGCACCTCAGCAAAAATCTTGTACCTACACGAGAGCCAGCTGAATCTTTCTTCTGAGTTTACAGTTTATCTGTGAACACCCAGTGTGTCAGGGCACAATGCATTTTTCATGGGGACTATCAAGGCCTTAACACCATATTGTAGGCAAATACATTTCCTCTGTATTGCACTGAAATTCCTACACTAGGCATTTAATGATTGCACACCATGCCTAGCTGGCTCACGAATAGTGCCCTAAAAGTGTGATAACTGTGTTTTTTCACTAGCAATAGTTAATTCTAAATATTAGATCAAATAGTGTCAGAGCCTTTTAAGTCAAAGGCTTCAATTAGTACTTTGTGGAGTTATGCTTTTGGTGACACATATGGTCTGCAAGGTCTCAGATGCAGAAATTGATCAGAATAGCTCTTCCAAAATAATTATTCCTCTGAGCCATTCTGTAGGCACTAATCCAAAATGTAAATGAGCATGTTCCAGAATAATTACTCTACTTACAAAGCAGAGTAAATATCCTGAAATGAAATAATTTCTATTCCAAATTAGACTCTCTTTATAGAGGAGTCATTCTAGAATATAGGAATAGCGAGAAAATACGTAGACTGTGTTAAGATTTTGATTACTCATATAATCCTGATGTCAATAATTTTACTAAAAATTCCTATACTTCTACATTCTTAAAGCCATTTAGAGTGTGCACAGTTGTTTCAAACATCTACAAAGCTAGATGATTATGTCAGATGTATTTGTACCGAGTGAAAAATAAATCAAGTTTGAATTCCCAGGTTTGCATATTTACTATGGAGATAAGGATTTTTTTATAGTTTGAGTGCAGCACATCCAATGTAATGAACTAGTTTACTTGCTTGACTGATAAATTGTCTAAGGCCCCATTTAGATGAACATTTATTTTTGTGGCAGACCGAGTTCACATGTCATATCTCCCCATCCGTATGCTCTCCCATTGCACAGCTGCACAGTGAACTAGGCTGAGAAACTGATAACCCAGAAAATCACACAGAAAAGGAGTATCTTTTTAATCTGTATTAGTCCCTCACTCCACTTTGAGGCCCTTATTTGGCACCTCACATGGTTGTACTGCAAGTGGTGTACAAAGGGAAATGAATGGCAGACTGGAAATAACAGCCCCTTTTCCTTTTATTTCCTTGGAACCTTCCACTGCTTTATTTAAATGTAGAAAACTTTCTGCTGCTAGGAGTGGTAACAAATAATTGCTGTCAATCAGTCCGAAGTTACAGTGTTCTGAAAGAGGATCATCTTCCTTCATTGTCTTTTAGTATTTATATTAATTAGTGTTGTGTTTAAAACTACGTTAGCTTTTGTTTTTTCTTGTAAGGTATTATGCTGACTTGTCAGCATTTTGACTTCTTTTCTTTTCCCAACAGCCTCTAAGAGTTTGGTTCAGGTCTCCACAGGTAGTATGGTCTGCATGAAATTATCCTATAACACCACAGTTCTAATAATTTGCATGCAAAATTAAAATGCAAGAGAATAATTATGTCAAAAATGTTCTCTTGTCTAGACAAAACCTGTTAAGGATAGCAGGATGGGGAAGGCTTTTGTACTTGTCTCCAAGAAATTCTGCACATCTACTGTGCAGAACAAGCACCCCAAGGACAATGCCTTTGGAACATGTCAGACCAACTGATTATCCATACACATGCACCAAGGCTTTGATAGTGTCACACTGACTTCTCACAAGCTACCCACTGCATACTACATGGAGTAAGGCCAACATGTCCTGGCTGTGCTAACTTTACTTCATACCTGACTTTTGCATCAACAATGACCTCTGGTTAATAGAGTCTTCTTCAACTGGGATAAAAAACTCTGAGTGGTAAAAGGAAACTGATCTAGAAATCCATGGATCTATCAGGTCAGAACCCACAGTAAATCTAATCTTGGGAGAAGCCTTTCAGATAGAATAATCTGTGAAAAGAACCCTGAAAATGTCTTCTTGAAAGCATCTTGCTAATTAAGGAGCTGAAATTCAAGCAACTACAACCTTAGGAAATGTTTCGTGAATGTCGGCACACATCTTTGTGCATGTGCCAGATTTTTTAACGTATAGCTTCTCCATTGCCAGGGATACGAATGTGAAAACGTCTAATAAGTAAGCCTTGAGCCAAGCAGAAAAGAGACAGCCAAAAAAATCTGGCTAACTCGAACCACTTTTTGATATGTCTCTCCAGAAAACATCTATAAAACACTAAATTTTAGGACCAAGACTTTTTACCTTTCCTAAAGTGTTAGCAGGAAGAGCACAGTAAAAAGCTGTGACTAATAAATCACTATGAAAAATGATTACTGAGTAGACACAGAAGCCAAATTAAAAATAGGACTATCATCACTTTATTAAGAGTCATATTTTTTTAAATGCCTGCAGGGCAGTTCTTCTCTTACTTTCGCCCCAAGACCAAATCTTGGTTCTGCACACAGTTATCCCCAGAAAAGCACACACAAACAACATACATCCAGCTTCATTATAATATGAACACGCACCCTGAGCTGCAGAAATTATACATGCCATATCTTGTGAAATGTATTCTGTCCCCAAGCTTAAGCAGTCTTCACAGGAATGCAAGTACAGCCTGTGCGGTTACTTCCATGACTGAGTATGAGATACCATGAACTGGGTCAAATGATGGATGTCAGCGGTCCAGGACACGGGAGTCATGTGTCCAATGTGCGTGCGCATGACTGCGTGACGGGGACATCTCAGGGCATTGCAGATCACATGCTGGGAGGGCGAAAGAGAAGGGAAGGCTCTACTGCTGGTTTGCAAGATCCCCTGTGGAGACATGATGATAACCGGGTAACTAAATGACTGGCTCCTTCCCAGCTGACAAATGCCAAACAGCAGCTGTAGCCTGAAGGAGGAGAGTAACCATGGCTCTGCTCTGTATGTGCATCATGTTGTCTTGTCCAGGCAAGAGACCATCCATGTACAAACACAGTGCTGATAGATTCTGACCTTTATATCACATCAGAAAACTCTGATCTTGCTCTGTCCTAAAGGGAAAGAACAACCTTTCAGACACATGCTACTTTGAAAGCATGGACTTTGTAACAGCTGCCTGAATGTGACCCCAAGCAAGGAGGGCATTGGATTATCTAATAGAGAGGACTCGGTTCTGAAGGGAATAAGAGGTAGCATTTGAAGTTGCCTTCCTCCTATGAGGGTGATATGTCAGTAAGTGATAGGAGATAAAAAGGCTGAGTTTATATTTGGGAACCAAGCATTTCCTGGACAGATGCTAGGGCTGGATGACAGGGATATTTATTGGTCTTGTTTATTTGATGGCCATCTGACCTGTTTCTTACAGTAAGAAATGGATCTTATTTCATATTTGTGTTGTCATACTTCCCCAAAACTCTGGCCAACAGCAAGCGTGGTAGAAAACTTCCTGGGAGTCACAAGAAGGCACTATCACAAGTTGGGCTAAGATGTAAGACAGAATTTAAGGATCAGAACCTGAAACAAGTCAAATGTGTAAGAACAAACCTGCAATTTCAGATTCCCATCTAGGTACTGCCTTGTCTTGCAAGCTCAGTGATGGGGACTCCACACAATTCGCACGCACCCTTTGTCAACATTTCAGTTCTCACAAGTGTGACTGAAATCTAGCTTAGCTACACTGCACATAATTACCCAGGGGATCCTAATCTATTAAGCATTATCTGAGCACATCTACAACATACCGTCAGGATAGAGCTCCTCAAGCAATGCTATTCTTCCCACTTCTTAAAAAAATGGATGAAATATTGCTCCTCTTTCATAATCTAGTGGTCAGAAAATCTACTCAGGAAATGCAAAACTCACTTCAGTGCCCTCAGATCAACATCTCCTGTCTGACCATATCATTTTCTACCAACTTCTCCACCAATTAAGGCTATGCTACTGAACAGAGGAGATCTCAGCCTTACTGGGGAATGAGATGGAGAGATATTTATGATAGTGCATCTCTGTGGGCATGGTACTGAGCTGAGAGCATAAAGGCCTTTGTTCCTGTTTCCAGGACAATTTCTGTATGTCATCCAACAGCTATTATATTTAAAACACAAAACTAAAGTTGGGAGAAGGGACTGAAATACGGATACACTCTGCTGTGCCTTCAGTGATAAGCCAAGGAGTAATTTTTTGGTCTGTATGACATATTTGTTCTCTAGCCCTGCCATTTCTGTGATAGCCTGTTCTTCTCCACTCAGTGCAAGATGAAGAAAAGGTAGGTGATGGTCTTTGTGGAGAACAATAGCAACAATCTCTGAAAAAAAACCCGAATTAATCTGACAGCTTCACAGCTTGGCTTAGGGAGGAGAGAAATGGTAGAGCATATTCTTTCCCCCTCAACCCTCACACATTGGTAGGACAAAAGTTTTCTAGTCTGAACAACAAGCACTAGTGGAAAAGGCTAGGGAAGGAGGCAGACTAGAGAAGTGATTGGAGTTGATTTGCCTAAATAAAAACTGAAAAATGAAATGGCAGAGAAAACCTGTGCTGACGGAGACGCTGTAGAGAAATCCAGAAATACCAGTATGATATCAGAATTTCCCCTTGGTTAGCTATACCCGAGCAGGTTTGTCAGAAGATAAATCAGATGATGATTATACACTATTGAAAGCTGAAGAAGGGGAAAAGTCCCATGACACAATCATCTCAGAGGGAATTCTCCCTACTGGCATTTGGTTTGAAAAAACTAAAAGAAATGAACTTGAGATGCTGTGACCCAAAGAGCTACCACAATTCACTAACTTCTATATTACTTTATGCCTTCACTGCTATCCTAAGGGAGAAGGTGAGGCACAAACTTCCTTGGATTCCTTGAGAAAAGAAGACATCACAGGTGTCTGCACTGCTTGCATGGCAGAACATATTGAGGTGGAAAGATGGAGCACAGCCATTGGGGAGTAAATTTCCGGGGACTGTCCAAGCAGTATCACATCACTGCCAGAGCGGCACATGCCTCGGGGCAGGAGAGTTCAGGCCCTCTGCCCACATTCCCTGCCACCAACCTTTTTTGCTTCTCAGATCATGGGAAATGGAGAGCCCTGGGTCTGCAGAGATGACCTGAAGGGGCAGCCTGGAGACGATATCAAATTGTGTTTCTTCTGCTTTCTCTCACAGCTGTCGTGCCTTGTTCCTCTGTTTGCTTCCAAGCCAACAGCAGCCTCACCTGTTGTCAGTATTCAGGCTCTCAAGCTCGTTAAGCTCTTTGCTGAAAGATGCTCCCAAAGTGTCAGTTCCAGTCGTGCCCGAGCCACATCAGTGAAGGTGCAACCCCAATAATAGTATGCAGAAATTATACTGAAGTGATAAATACTTGAATGATTAATCATTAGTCATATGATTTGCTCTGATAAGCTAAGCTAGAATAGCACTGCTATCTTGATTTGGATTCCTAAAGTAAGTAAGCTGGCTGCTGCAGCACCTCAAGCCCGGAAGCTGCCCCACAGCTCTGTCAGTCTCAGGAGGCCCTGTCAGTGTGGTCTTCTGACTGCCTTGGTGACTCCTGGGCATGACCATTTCCCAGGCTGTCCTGGAGGTAGCCACTAGGATCTGTCATTTCAGATTGTGAGGTGCCCTGTTGCTTGATGAAACCTGGACCTCAGCTTACTCTCAGTAGTAACATGGTAGTTGTGTTCATTGACAGCCTTCCAAAAAACATTCTTGGAAGTATTTTTTCTGCACGCTGTGCTATTAGCAGATACCTCCCACAAAGCCAAAAGAGACCAAGTAAATACAATGACTGTGCTAATGATTGATTAATGAAAGTGAAAGCCACGTTACAATGGCAACAGCTTTTGAGAAACTAGCAGCAGCAAATACGATTGTTGCTTTCTTAAAATTTAGTATGTAAATCCTGCTGACTACTGAGATAGGTAGAGAATTGAATTGCGCAGTCAGCTGCACTATGCGGTCACTTTTCTCCTCACTAGCTGCAGCAACCTTGAATCTCAAGCTTCTGTAAAAACAAGGGAGGATCCTCGAAGGCCAGGTAGTGAATGGTTCCTTAGAGCAGTTAAAATGCTGCAGTATATGTGTGTATTTAAATATACATATGTGTGTGGATGACAATGTGTCTGTAGTAGAGGCAAACGTATCAGCACCGTAACAGGGAAGTAGATGGCCTTTCTTGTTTGAGTACAAGTAGTCCTTTAAGTAATAGCACGGTTGCATAACAGCATGGAAATTTAAAGCTGATCTCTGTTTGCTCTAACAAATGTAAGGCTGGCACCCTGTCAGTGATGACTCAAGTAACACATTATAACACTTCAACCATATTGAACTGTGCGTCACCAGAAGAGTTATTTCGTACTCTATTTTCTTACTTATGGAGGAAGAGCAAGCAGAAGAATGGATTTTTTTTTTCTTTTGGTGAGCTGTGGGTTTCCATTCACTTTGACTGGGATGCATTGTAATGCGATATGACTGCAACACTGGCTTTCTTACAAAAACAGCTTACCTGAGTACCAGTGTTGTTTCTAGAGAGAAACTACACTTTTACATAGCACTTTACTGTAAGCACCAGTGAGGTAACAAGGCCATAAAAATCAGTAAAAGGTTTAAGGGTTTTAATTTCACTGTTGACTAACGTTAGGAAAATAACTTTCTCTGGTTTTCCCTCTACTTTTCCACAGAGAGGTCTGCAGCAGTAGTTATCAAAGACCACTGACCAAGCGACGGAACTGGAGCAGCTCTGATTTCTTCCTTACTTTACCTTTGTGGAGTAATATTGCCCTACCCTTCATAAAGCTTTGTGATAGTCCAAAACATGTAACAGCTGCAGTTTTCTTTACTGTATTGTTGTGGGGCTTTTCATCAGATTATATTTTAATCTTTATTTTCAGAATTAGGCAGCTTCTCATGTTAGTCATTTTATCTTTTGTTCTGAATAGCAAATCTTTTTCATTCATTCACTTGTCACCATTTTACTCATTTTTCCTCTTTTGTGTTGCAGGATGCAATACTTATGCATGTCATAACTGGCTGCTTAATCTGATGTTCAGTTCAATACACAGTTAACCCTTTTTTTCCAAAAGTAGCTGAGGAGGTATCCTCCTTTCTTCTCTCATTGTGAGAAAAGCTCTCTCTCTTCCTTTCTGTATATTTGCTATAACATAACTCCCTTTCTGCTACCAAAAGATGGGAGCAAAAAGAAAAACTTCACAATTTCTCCCTTCCTTAGATGGTTGAGGCAGCTCTGGAGTGTTTTGAAAGCTTGAAATCTTAAACTTCATTAAATTAGACCTAGATGCAAAAGGGGCAGATGTTACCTTTGGCAGTGGAATTTCTAGGTCATTTAGGTACTTTAGATATTTTTGGGTAACCTTAAGCTGAAAATGAGGCTACACTCTGCTTCAGGTTGTCAACAACATAGAATAAATACAGATCTAAGATAACAAACTTAGTTTTCACTACTTTGGAAATCAATAAAAGAATTGGACAGTTGCAGTACACCACCCTGTTTTCAAATACAAGTCTGATGTATTCCTTTACTGTCTCATGTAAATGATGCTACAGGTAAATGATGTTAGAAATAAAAGTCAGATTTTACATGGGAATGTTTGATGCAGAATAAACGTGGATTCTTCACACTACCAGTCCCAAGGACTTGTGTTTCAAAGGGTGTTTTAAAAACTGGCTTCAAATAATTCGTGTTTTTTGCCATTGCTGGTAGTATGCAACAGAGTCTAGCAGTCACAGAACAGCCTGAAACTTATTAAGATCTCAGTAATATTGACTTCAGCTGAAGACTGTTTAAATCTGGACTTTGACTCATCTTTAGAAAAAGATTTAGCTGGGAAGCAGCCATTGTCCCAGCCGCCCATGCTGCTCAAAGTTTCAGCAACAATAAAAAAGAGGTTTAAATGGGATTGACATGCAATCCTTCACTGCTGCAATTTCTGCAATGGTACACTAACGCATGATTAGCATTGACATAAAAACACCATCAGTTTCTGTTTATGACTATAGGACAGGCTGTAAGCAGAGGTGAATCAGATATCTGTCCTGCTCAGCCACTGCTGAGAGAGGAGTGGGATAGTTGTGGGTGCAAGCTGCCTCAGCTATCCCACCTGAACTAGCCAATGAGTGCAAGCTTGTGCCTTTTTAGGAACTGTGTTTTAAGTTTGTTCTACTGGAGCTGGAGGTGTTCATATGTCTGTCTAGAAGCCTCATTTGAAGAGATTGTGAGTTCCCAGACAAGAAAGTAAGTCCTACTTAGACTGGAGTTCAGGCTGACAGTATATTTCAGAGGCTTAATTGTTACAGTCCCTGCATAAAAGATGCAGATGGAGAGAGAGAGAGGGAGGAGAGGAAAGAGAATGAAAGAAAAAATGAGAGGAAGGAAGGGAGGGAGAGAGGAAAAAAGAGGGAGGGAGGGAGAAGGAAGGAAGGAAGGAAGGAAGGAAGGACAGACAAAGACAGTGAAAGCTTTGAAAACAGCTGAACTTGCAGGTGACTCAGGTTTTTCTCCTGCTTCTTTTTTCTCTTTTTCTGGAGAGTCCTGTTAAGGCTCTAAGATAGCAGCTCTGGGCTATGCCCTTTCAAATCACACCTACCACTCATTCCTTCCTTACTTATTCATTGTCTCATCACTCATCCGTTCCCATTTACCCATCTGATAACACCATTCACTTCAAAATTATCTCCTCATCCACTTCATGAGTGAGGGTTTCAGATAGCTCAAGCAGTTATATTTTATTTTTCCTACACTCCACAGAATTTCCTCTCAGAGGTGGAGCCGCAGAAACCTGTGGAACTTTGGAGGACCTTGCTGCTGGCACTGTCCTTGCTCCCCAGAAATGCCTCAGAAATGCTTTTGACTTTCTATGTTTCCCTCCCTGTTACCACTGAACACCACAAGCTCCATAGGAGCTGGATGAACTTCTCTGCCCCCAAGGATGTGCTGGGCTCTGAAATTCTACAAACTAAATTACTGACTATGGTTAATCAGAGAAATAAATCACAAGGTTTTTTATTAATCATAATGTTGGAGCTCAAATGCAGTGTACTCCCCTCAAAATTATTTTGCAGACAAACCTCAAAACCTTCAAAATGAAACTTTCTGGACTTTAAAACCCAACATCAGTATTTCTGGTGATGAAAGGCCAAAATTACCTCTTACCACAAAGCATTTTCTAGTATGGAACTTGCTCCACAATTCCAAAACTTCAGATAATACTTCAGTTTACAGGACTTCGTAACAACATGATTTTCTTCAGCACTGTTTCCCTTAGATGTAGAACATTCTCCATTTCTAATAGAAGTTTTCTAGTCATCATTGTTATAAAGAATGTGCAAGGCTCAGAAACAGACATAAATACAAAGAACTCTAGATTTATCACATGTAAAATTTGATGTTTAAGTCCAATCTCATTAATTTTTGCTTGACTCGTGACTCTTGACTGTTGTGATTGCTCACACTAAATAAAATCTCATCAAAATTCATGTTTTCTAACAGCCTTGAAATCTGATTTTATTTTGTTTTTCATTTCAATACTTTCATGATTGTGAAAATCTTAGCTGTAGTCCACCCCTTTCCACCTCATTTTCTATGTAGTTTAAAAATTATTTTCCATTTCCCACTTCCAAAGGATTTACCTGAATAAAATGAACAGGACAGTAAAAATATCACCTCGCAGCGTATTTGAGCTTGAGAGAAATTCTCCTGGAGACTAAAGAAAACAAGAGCAAAAATCAAGTTTTCATGAAACAAAAGCACGAGTGCTAATTATGGACTTGCTGCCACCATTTCATCTTCCACTTACAAAATGCAAATATAATCCCACTGAGTTGTTTAAAAGATAACGTCCGAATTACAAAATGGCATGTGCCGTAGCCTTCTGAATAATCATGTCTGCTGAGGATCAATGTATTGAGTGACGGAAGGAGGTATGTCCATCACCATGAATGCTATGGTGCACTGTACATCTGCTGACAAAATGCATTCATTTTTACAGAGCTGGACCCTGGGTGCGTTATATTTCCAGGTATAACCTAATGTTCTCTGGCCACAGGTAACATTTAAAGATGACTTGCAGGCAGATAAAAGCAAGATTTTTCTAAAATGCCGTGGGAAAGGGAAAGGTTGATGCGTTCACATCTTCCTGTTGGTGTGGTGGCTGGGCTGTGTTGCAGGAATTGGACTCTTGTCAACAGCCTCTTGTTTGCTGTTGAAGTTGTCTCCTGGTACTACCTCACACACATCATACAGTTGCCTTGGGCAGCCTAAGGGCAGAGAATAATCTTTTCTTTTCCAGCTTCACCTCCCATGCTTAATGGAAGGCCTCTTCTCCATCTATTTTCCCCTACTCCCCACTGATCCTGTGGCGACTGTGGCACCACATTTTGTGGTCCCCTCCACAACCCACACGTCGGTGAGCACAGCAAACCTTGTATCCAGTGACTGCCTCTCCCTCTCTGGAAGAAAATAAATCAAAGCACACAACTCTATGTGTTTACTGCACCAGGTGGGCTGAGCTGAGTGTCTTCTCCTTCAGGTACCACCACCTCTTTACCTTTGCTAGTTTTGCAAGACAAGGTTTTTGACTTTCCCTAGCATAAGAGCTGTTCTTGTCTATAAATATTTTTTTAAAATAATCCATCAGATTTTCAGGGTTTTGGCTGGTGGTTGGTTTTTTTGCTGGAACAATAGCAGGAGGAGATAGTCTTCTGATAACTTAATTATGCCTTATGCATCAGAGGCTGAAACTCTGAGGTAGTGAAAATCATAGAATCATAGAATGGCCTAGGCTGGAAGGGACCTTAGAGATCATTTAATCCAACCTCCCTGTCATGGGCAGGGACGCCACCTCTCGACTAGACCAGGCAACACATGGGGACCGAGCAGGAATTGAACCTGCGACCTCGGTGTTGCCATTGTCGTCAACACCATGCTCAAACTACTGAACTAACCACCCCCCTCTTAGTTTAGATTGGAAAGGATTAGATTTTGTCAAAAAGCCCCAAAAAGCAGAACATACACGGACAGTCACAGGAGCCACGTGGTGGGCTCTGAGGAGAGCCACACCCATCTGAACTAACCCGAGTTTGGCACCTTTCTGTGCTCGGCCAGCAGCAGGTATGGAGGTAATTTTTTAGCTCACTGAGGGGAGCTACTGCTTCTGGCTGTTGGGGGGAGCCTGAGCGGGAGTCTTGGCTCTGCTCCCTGGCTGGACTCGCACACAATGAGCCCATAAGGGCTCTGCCAACTCCCTGCTGGTGTCTGGCTGCTGGCTGGCAGATGTAAATGGCTCTTTAGCTGGAGGGTGACTGTGGTATTCAAAGCCAACACACATACACACACAATGAATATTTTTATTCCCTCATATAAATTGTTAGACTTTTGCTGCCAATTATTTGCTAGAAGTTAAGGCTTAAAAGCCTTCTGCAGTCCTTTTCTAGGACTTTTTGTGTGTTTGGTTTTGTGTTTTGTTTTTTTTTTTTTCCCAAAATACAGGATTAATCTTGTTTTGGCTCTGAACATTTTACATTTTATTATTTTTATTTAAGGTGATATCTGGCTGCTGGTACTTTGTCTATATGGCAGGAAGAAAAGTTTTGTTTTCCCAGGCAAATGTTTTGCCTCTTACATCTATGTTTTCCTGTTGGCGAAAGAAGGTCTTATTCCCCAAAAAGATACTCAGATCTAGCTTTGCCTGGGCCTCAGAATGAGTATCGTAATTTTGGTGATACCAGGAGTCTTGCCTGAGATGAGGACTGTAGGAATAGCCCAATGTTTGTCCAAAATGTGCAGAGAGCAATATTGTCCTTCTTTAGCATCTCTTTTGAGGCCTGAGGGCATTAAGAGTTATATAAAAGTTAAAGTTTTGTTTTGTAATTTGCTGCATGTAAAACCAGACATTAGTAGGGACAGGAATTTGGCTCTCCATTTCCACTTCCTGCAGAAAACGTAGAAGAAACCTTCAATTTGTTAAGACATTTGACGTTGCAGACAACATGACTATTGCCTCGTTTCCCTGGAAAAAAGAACCTTTTAAACGCTGTACTCAAAGTATCTTTCCCTTTATATCTAAAATCTATGGTTGATGTTACCGTGTTTTCACAGACCTTCTGTCTATTTCAGAAATTAATTTCCTTCAAATTGGTCCTATTCTTTTTGGCATTCTCATATCATGATAGTTAAAGAATATTTCTTTTTTTTTCTTCCTTAATTTTGCTGTCAACTTATGAGAATGAGGAGAGCAGCTTTACAAAGTATATTTACTTAGTGTTTTGACATATTAGAGATACCCACTCCTTGAAGTTAAGGGGAACGGGTTGTTGAATCCCCTGGCAATTTATAATTTCATGCAAACAGTATCTTCAGGATCTGCAGAATTTATTTCAGCTCATATTTATTGCTTGATATTTTCAGGGTCTTTTTTTCTGAGATGGAAGGTGATCTTGTTTTTACTACTGCTATGAACTTACTACTAGCCAAGTACTTAAAATTAAAAGAATGTACAAAGCATGTACACAAAGCTCGCTGCAGGGAAAATATTTGATTCCAAGTCTGCACAGAAATGGAGAGGAAAGCTGACTAAAAATTGCCAAGTAACTTAGTGTTGTGGAATAAAGCTGTACCCAGGTGTGCTCCCTAAATGCAGACTTGGCTTCCTTGAAGATAAATTCTCCTCTCAGCAGTCCAAGTGTTTATTTTTTCCAAGCAATACCATAATTGGTTTGTATCAATGGCTTTCGACAAATGTGTTTAATGTTTATCACCTTGTGGTTGGGTTATAGATAGAACATACTGCCAAAACTATCTTCCTACTGCTCCTACATAAATCCAGACCGCGTGAGTTATTCCTGAGTTTTATGCTATGATGTCACTCATTTCAAACCTGAAGATGCAGATATTACACAAACCTTGTGTCTGCTCAGTTTTGCTGCCGAACTGTGTTCACTGCAGAAACAAGGAGCTCCACAAACTCACTGTGAGAAGAAGGGGTTAATATAATGGAATGAAGCCCTTTATTAATTTAAGCTTCTATATCAGTGTTCTGTGCCTTTTATACTGCTTGGGCTTTTGCTGCCTGCCAACCGTATCTCAATTTGAAGCTTTGAAACATCAGAAGGGATGTCGGTAACCTCAGTAGCATTACTTTCCGCTGGTATGAGTGGAATGTTGGCCCTGCACAGGGAAAACAGTCTCTCCTTGTTAACTCCTGCTGCTAAAGCAGTGCATGAAAAACATGGATACGTATTGTATGTAAATGTATTTGGTTTGTTTGAACTGGAAACTATCACTGCTCACTGACCTTTTATCAGTTTACCAACAAAAATGCAAACAGTAGAATTTGTGAGCCAACTCACAGCAGAAATGATACACCTTGGTGCAAAACTTGTTGCAGAAACTTTTCTTTCTGTTCTCCTCTGTTGTCCAAAGGAAAGAATTAAAATAAGCCTCCACTTAGTTTTTTCACATCCTGGCTTTCAGAGTACCTCCATATTTAAACGTGAAATGTAGACCTTTAACTAAAATGTAAAATTCTTGGCTACAATAGAAAGTAATATAAGAAAAGATATGATAAATCAGTGATAAATGGTATGTATAATGAATTACTGATTGGTTATCATTGATTATTTACAAAGATATATACATGCAATTCAGCTTCCACTGAAATTACTGTGAGACTTCTTATTGATCAGGTATTGACAAGATTTGTTCAAGTAGTATGTTCAATCTCTGCCTACTTTCTGCATACATGTACACATGAAGTTAAGGAATTTTTTTTTAATAAAGTTGGAGTGACCACATTATTTGCAGATGACAAGCTACATTCTGTGAGAGTGCCCAAATAATTGTGTCAGAAATGCATTACACAAACGAACGGCACACATTTTAGAAGATTTTTTTTCATATCTGTAGAGTCCTTTTTAATATTTGTGCTACAGCTGTATCAGCAGATGGTGCAATGCAAAGGGATAGCACTGGGTTTTCTCTTGCTGAGACCTATTATGGTTCAGGAACTATATGTCTGCTTCACATATTTAGAATAGAATAGAATAGAATAGAATTGAATTGAATTGAATTGAATTGAATTGAATTGAATTGAATTGAATTGAATTTCAGTTGGAGGGGACCTACAATGATCATCTATTCCAACTGCCTGACCAATTCAGGACTGACCAAAAGTTAAAGCATGTTATGAAGGGCATTGTCCAAATGACTCTTAAACACAGGCGTGGGGTATCAACCACCTCTCTAGGAAGGCTATTCCATGGTTTGACCACCCTATCAGTAAATAAATGTTTCCTAATGTCCAGTCTGAACCTCCCCTAGCAGAGCTTTGAACCATTCCCACATGTCTTATCACTGGATACCAGGAAAAAGAGATCAGTATTTCCCCTCCTCAGGGAGCTGTAGCAAGCAATGATGTCACTCCTCAGACTCCTTTTCTCCAAACCAGACAAGCCCGAAGTCCTCAGCTGCTCCTTATAGGACATTCCTCCTAGACCTTTCACCAGCTCTGTAGGTCTCCTCCGGATGAACTCAAGAACCTTCACATCCTTCATAAATTGTGGGGCCCAGAATCATATAATAGAATCATAGAATCATAGAATCATAGAATCATAGAATGCCTTGAGTTGGAAGGGACCTTTAAAGTCATAAGTGAGCAGGGAAATCTTTGAATAGATCAGGTTAAAGAACTGCATACAGTGCTCAAAGTGAGACTGCATCAGTACTGAATACAGTAGGATCATCACATCTTTTGATTGGCTGATCACACTGTTTTTGATGGACCCCAGGATGGAGTTTGGCCTCTTGGCTGCCAGGGCACACAGCTGGCTCACACTGAGCCTGCTGCCAACCAGCACCTCCAGATCCTTTTCTGCAGGGCTGCTCTCCCAGTCTATATTTGTGTCTGACATTTCTCCATTCTGGCTGTAGAATCTGGCATTTTGACTTGTTAAATTTTGTCCTATTAATCATCGTCCAATGCTCCAGCCTATCTAGATCCCTCTACAAGACCTCCTGTCCCTCAAGAGAATCAACAGCACCTCTTAGTTTGGTATCATCAGCAAACTTCCTAATGGCACATTCAAGTTCTGTATCCAGATCATTGGCAAATATATTGAACAGAGCTGGCCCTAGAATTGAACCATGAGGAAGACTGCTGGCCACCAGTCGCTAGCCAGATGTGGCCTCATTCACTAGAATCCTTTGAGCTCTGCCCTTAGTCCGTTCTTCACCTAGTGCACCATGAACCTGATCATCCCACAGTTGGACAACTTGTCCAGAAGGATGCTGTGAGGGACAGTCTAAAATGTCTTACTAAAATCCAGAAAAACCACCTTCACCCCATAAGCTGGTGACCTTATCACAGAGGGATATCAGAACAGTTAAACAGGACTCTCCCTTTGCGAACCCTTGTTGACTGTGCCTGATGATTGCGTTATCTTCAAATGCCTTTCAACAGTACCCAGAATAACAGTACAGTTCATTCCTACGATTGGTCCATGGCACACACAGTGCATGCATGGCAGGTGATTGCTGGAAAACCTTAGGTTCGTGCTGCAGATGAGGTTCTCCAAGTGATGGCTCTCTGTTTCTTCAACCTTGATTCCCTCTGGAGGGAAACTGCTCTGAACGCCAGCGATGCGCTTGGCTGTATATCACATCTCCAGGCATTTGCCTTGGCAAACGTATATTAAAACCATCCTCCTCTGGTACATTAAATTAGTGGCATAGAAGTACAGACTGCATTTTTGTGTTCCTCAATCATTCCAATATCAGCCTGATAAGCATGTCTAGATATGTGATATAGTCCACAAAGTTTCCAAGATATATCAGTGACGATATCATAATATATGCCTTATAAATGGATGAAATCATACAAACCCAACGTATGTTGTTTCCAGGTATGCACTAGGTATGTTCCTGGTGCATACTAATGCATTCTCCTTTTCAACAACTTCTAAAATTAGTACAGAGAAGTCATGCTTCTAAAGTTGTATTTTCACTTCCTTGCAAGGTTACCCCACTATGCCCAGTGGAACTGGGTGCTGCTTGGTGGCAAGGACTATTGAAAAGCAGTCCATTGACTTCTTTCTATTCATAACATGAAAATAGGATAGCTTTTTTTTTTCAAATTTTGGAAGTCATTGCACTTCAGTGATTGTTCCAAAATAATGAAAAATATGATAACTAAGTAGCGGAAAGACCTTTGAATTGAAAAGGTAAATGAACCTTGGTGGAGCTTAAGAACAGGCTGTGTGATTTGAACAGCAGTACTCAATAATTTATGACTTCGTAAGGCGATTTTGTTTCAGAGTTCAAACTTTCTTATTGCATGCCCAAAGTCTTTCAAAATCATTATGTGTTCAGAAGTGTCTTAAGTGTCCTGATATTTCTGGGGAGAAGGGAATGTCAACTTGCAGAAAATATAAATAATGTCATTATTATTA
>NW_009701576.1:0-437 GCF_000703405.1 Apaloderma vittatum
GGGCCTGGAAGGCGCCGGGCGGATCCTCGAAGTGGTCTAGAAGGTCTTCCAAGGGCAACGAGGCCCCAAAATTCACCTTTGAACCCAACGGTTGAACCCTCCAACTCGTCTTGAACCTCTTCCCGACCCGATGAGGCTCCAAATTGAGCCTTGAACCCAACGGTTGGCGCCTTAAATCCACCTCGAGCCTCTTCCAAAGCCAACGAGCCTCCAAATTCACCCTCGAACCCCGTGGTTGACCCCTCCAACCCACCTTGAACCTCTTCCCAACCCAACGTTCTTTCAAATTCACCCTCGAACCCTGTGGTTGACCCCTCCAACCCACCTTGAACCTCTTCCCAACCCAACAAGCCTCCAAATTCACACTTGAACCCAACGGTTGAGTCTTCCAATCCATCTTGAACTTCTCCCAGAGTCAACAACACCCCAAAATTCAC
>NW_009701576.1:972-1359 GCF_000703405.1 Apaloderma vittatum
CCCCTCCAACCCATCTTGAACCTCTTCTAAAGTCAACAACACCCCAAAATTCACCCTTGAACCCAACATTTGACCCCCAGAACCCATCTTGAACCTCTCCCCAACCCAACAAGTCTCCGAACTGACCTTTGAACCCAACGGTTGACCCCTTCCAACTCTTTGGCGAACCTCTTCCAAAGTCAGCCCACCTTCTTGAAGCCCCGCCGCCATCTTTTCCCCTTCCCCCAACCCCAGGTGAAATCCGGCTTTTTCCACGAGAGCGACTCCAAAGCCGTGGCCAAATCCATCCGGGACCGGTTGACCTTGGTGAAGAAGACGCGGGAGAAGAAACAGGCCGAGGGGCGGGGCCTCCCCGAAAACGAAGACCCCGAAGTTGACCAACACCTC
>NW_009701577.1:0-1921 GCF_000703405.1 Apaloderma vittatum
TATATATATATATATAAAAGTCACTTCTTCTTAAGAGACATATTAATTTAAATAAATCTGTATCCACAAGTATTTTTTTTTTGTTTTGTCAACAGAACAAATAACTTCCCTTTGTTAGCTTGCTGATAAATCATTATGAAATAAGGTTTGTGTCTTCATCCAGAATTTTATCCTATTTACAATTAAATGAAATCACAACATTAGTTTCTCTTTAGAAACTCCTCAGTTTTCTTTGGTATAGTTATTTTACATCACTCTCCAGTGGCTTAGGGACATCACAGTGGCTGGCTGCTCAGATTTTGTACTGAGGCTAGATGTATTGTTCACTAAACTTGCTGCTGTTCACCCAACCCATAAAGCCTAAGAATATTCAGGGTGCTGTATAAGCCAAAATATTATCTCAGACAGCTTTTTCAGTTTTACCTCACCTTCCAAACCCCTCTAAAAAATCCAACAAAACAGTTGCACAGTAGTAGGCACAATCTCTCTAGAAAAATAACCCTGCCTGGTATTCAATCAATTTCTGTCTCTTAGTTGTTAGATATTACCACTTTTCTTTAATGCCACATATATATATTAAAGGCACGTAAGCTTCTCCCCTGTGACAAGGGGGTGTCTGTGGAGAAGATATATATGCATATAGATATATATATATGTGTGTATATATATATATGCAATTATACTACTTTTCAAGACCTATATCATCTTCTAAGTGCTGGTTTCAGGCTACAAGCAACATAAGTACTGGTTTCAGGCTTTAAGCAATATACCACTGACCTCTCAGAAAGGGAAAACAGTGTGTGATCTTTGTCTTCAGGCAAGATCGTGGATGGGTAGTGGTTATTTGTGCAGTTACAAAGTTATGACCTTTGTTTTTGAAAAATCTTGAAGTTACTTGTAATGGCAATGCGTATAACAGTATTGTGCAAGAAGAAAAAAAAACCTGAAGACTCAAAAACAAACACCAGCATTTTTAAGACACTTTAATTGTAAGAAGGTTTTCAAAGAGGACTTCCACAGTCATCAGAACCAGTCACTTCAGAAAATGCATCCAAATGTAACTCTATTTATTTTTACTGCTGCTAAAAATGAACCAGTAATCAGCCTGGCCTTTCATATTCTCTCTCTTTAGGCATGCAGGAGGTAGAATTAGGAACATTGCAGTAATTCTACCAGTTGTTTGCTTTTATATCAACTGTTAAAGAGCACTGAACATTGCTGAAGTCAACCATGGCTCATGCAGTGATTACATGTTTTGAAAACACTCCTGAACTGATGTTTGTTATGGTGACAGTACAGAAATAATTTCTCTCAAACATAACAGAAGAAGATTGTGTCCAGGTGTCTCTAGCAGATAGTCCAAACCTTTCAAGCATGTATAAACCTTCTGAAGCCATGGCCTGAGTGGAAACTATATCAAGAGTGGTGATACACTTGTGTAAATCTGTTTTGAGTCGAAGACGAAAGACTCTGCCTGGCTGCTTCTTCAGTTTTCTGCATTTCAGTGACATCTAAAATGGCACTATGAAAAGGGACTCCTTACCAAACTCCTTCATTGTCAGGCAGCACACAAGTCCCAGAAGAATAGAGATTACTGGGTTGAACATTCTTTATTTTTTTTAAATTAATATTTTAATATAACAAATCTCTTTGAAATTTTGCATTAGTTACATATTTACTTGAGGGTGAATAAAGGATGTAAGATGTTCAGTTGTGTTTATCTTAAATAAATTAAAGAAAAGCAAACTAAATATATTTTAAATCCAAAAGCAAATAAAATCTATTTTAAAACTGATTTTAGTGTTTATTTTACATAATAGAAAGTGGAGTCAGCTACTATGAATGGAATTAACCATCTCCAAGTAGGTCATATAATCTAAATTTATGTAGGCTTTCTTAATGGCTAAAGAAAAGAAAAAGG
>NW_009701577.1:1952-4548 GCF_000703405.1 Apaloderma vittatum
TCTAGGAAATGTTTAACCCTGAATTATAATATAGGAAATGTGATGAAACATGCCTGGAAATAATTGTCTCTTAACTCCTGGGAGACCTTAAATAAATAGTTTAGATAAAATGTTATATAATTAACATTAGGTAAGATGAATTATGTTCTGAATTTTGAATACAATGTCACACAAAAAAGTAACAATCAAAATAAGATTTAAATGTGGGAATCTCCAGAGACTCTTTGAGCCTTTGATGTTGATTTACCAGGATCTTCTTTAGCAACACTTTAGCATTTTGCATCTAAATGTAACAGTATTTGCCGCTGTCTCCTGAAATACCATTTTCAAACAGCTTTTACAAAACTGTTTGGAGTTTCCAGGAGTCGCCTATGCCTAACAATTAAATTGGCTCAATGCCTTATCACTTCAGCAACAGTGGTAGCTTTTGACTTGCTGCCAACAGAGTTGTGTGCTTTTTTTGTAAAGATTACTGAGTGTTATGCTAATGAATAGCTATGAACAAGCATTGAACCAACTTTCATGTTGCCTTGAAATAAACCTGAATGGTTCATTAAGTGTATTCATATTATGAAAGTTTTAGCACTTTGGTGATTATGACAAGACAGAATTATTTGTAAAAGGTATAGAGCTCTCAGTCACCTTAAAGCTGTTTTTCAAGAAATGTTTAGGGAAAATGAAATTTAGAGCCTACTCAGACTAGTACCAATATAAATATAAGAAACAAGTTGATTGTTGAATAATAAGAGAGAGTTGGGGTTGTTTGCCTAGAGAAGAGAAGGCTGAAGGGAGACCACATTGCAGACCCTCAGTACTTAAAGGGAATCTACAAGAAAGGCGGGGATATTCTTCTTAGCAAGGCCTGTTCTGACAGGATGACAGGTAATGTTTTTAAACTAAGAGGATTAATTTGGACTGAATATAAGGAAGAACTTTTTTGCAATGAGGATGGTGAAACATTGGACCAGGTTGCCCAGAGAGGTGGCCGAGGCTCCATCCCTGGAGACATTTAAGGTCAGGCTTGACAGGGCTCTTAGCAACTTGATCCAGTTAAAGATGTCTCTGCTCATTGAAGGGGGGTTAGATTAGATGACCTTTAGAGGTCCTTTCCATTCCAATACAATCAATGACTCTATTATTCTGTGATTCTGTGATCTTAAATCTTGAAAGACTAATGAGTTACAAGTCATGAACATCCTTTATTTGACAATTTTCCTTATAAGTGTTTTGGACTATATTCTGCATTTACCAATTAAAGTACCTCTTTTTTTGGTTTAGTTCGTTGTCTAATACATATATTGCTATTGCTCATTTGTCATTTTCTGGATTAATATTTTTGCGGACTTCTCTGCTATGGCAGTTCTCAAATATGGTGATGATGCTTTTAAGAAATTATTGCCTTCAAAATTGTCTTCAGTAAGCAGCAAAAAAAAATTAAATACTGTTAAATCTTGCCTCCTCTGTAGTTCATTGTCTTTATTATCTTTCTAGGCCAGAAGAATATGGTATTTGGATAATTTAATGGAAAGTGTAAATATACCTCTTATGCATAATTTTTAAGTATTGTCAAAAATAGTATAGTAGAAAAGCAATAGTGTGCATTAATGTTTTCCAATTGAGTTTTATTTTTATCTAGATACCAAATCTTTCCAGCAATATTTTAATATAAGCAATGCAGAACTGCAGATGTTTGAGTACACTGTGCTTTCTGGTGGGGAAAAAAAAACAGAAAAAGAATTACAGTACATGACCATACATTCAGTACTAGATATCTCTGAGGAAAGTTTCAAGTGAGTAATAGTAGAATAGCATGAAAATAATATTAATATTTTTATTGTGCCTTCCAATATTATGAATTCTGATATCATCTCATCAACATATTTGAGATTCTTTTCTCAAGACCATGTCTCTGAAAAAGACAGTAACATGGTAAGATTTCTAATTAGCATTGTAGAGAACTCTAAAATGAAATAATCTCAGATTCATTGTGTGCATACACTTCACTTAAATAGTGTTTGTTGGCATCATAAGTTTAAATTATGTGGTATTAGTGACTTTTGAATAGATAAAATAACCTGAAGATTAAGCCACTCAGTTAAACAAAATAAAATGTCACAGAATTTCTTCCTATAGATGAATTTAAATTTTCTCCTATTAATTCTTAAAGTGGTATTTATCAGCTTTGTAGAGAAAAATGAAAGATGATATTATATACATTACCCAGGAATTTAGGGATTTATTTGTCCTTGCATTCAACCATATCAAAAGACTAAGAGTCTCAGACAGGATTTTTCCCAATTTTAAGTAAATTGGGAAAGAGACAATTTTACTTTAGATCATATCTGCTTTACTTTACCATATGCGTTGAGAAAACTCGATACAGATTTTGAGCTGTGGTCAAATACTTTAAGATCCACCTGCTCTTTATTCCTTCACTACCACGTGAAAAGCAACAGTCGGAACAAGAGGGTATCACTTCATTGTAGGAGTTTACTATTGTCTCTACAAAATGCTTAAAACCGTGCCATCTAATCTGTCAACAAAATCCCTCTGAAAGAAGGAACACAGTCAGCAGTTTGTGGTATCAAGTTCAGCA
>NW_009701577.1:4579-8083 GCF_000703405.1 Apaloderma vittatum
GGAATCTTTTTCAGCAAAAACACGAGGTAAAATTTAATTATATCTGCAAGTACATGGGAAAGAATCTGAAGAATTAAGCTCATTGTGATCTCTTAGCTTTTGACTGAATAAATTGTGGGGTCATATTAGAAGTAATCTGGACAATATTTCTTTATACATTCTAGCATAGTGGCAACTATATGGTAAATATTTGTATGCTGCTTATACTCTTTTTGTGTCTTATTAGTCTTTGGCTTTGGTCCTTAATGTGTTATTGTACTGTGTACTGAAAAATGCAATCATCTTCACATGCTTTGTGGAGTGGAGCTCTGTGGCTGCAAGAAGGAGACTCCCAATGTCAGTCACATTTTTCATAATGACTTCTGCCAACAGAAGAAAAATGTTTAGATCTGTGATGCTGTCCATAAAAGTAACAAAACGGACTCCTAGTGGATAAAAACTGTATCTCTTGAGCTAATCATCCCATGAAACAGAGTTTTAAAATTATTGTTTCTAATTTTTTTGCTATTTTGAAGGTGTTCCATGCTTGTTGAATATATTTCTGGTCCTCTTCAGGATATGGACTGGCAGTTCAGTGTATCTGCACAAGAATAATAGTCAGGGTATATTTTCTATTGTCAGTGCTTCAAATTAATTTCAGCATGATTCTTCAGAATTATGTGTTAATATTAAAAAAAAAAAGCCGCAATCCAAGAATGTGATAGTCAAATAACGGTTAATGATCTGTGAAGGTCCATTGTAAAGAAGCTAAGTTTTATGATTCATAACATGCAAAAGTGAATCTTTTAGATATTAAAATGCAAGGGTCTAGATCTATGTAGTTGAGAATATGACCTGTCAGGGAAAGAATTACAGATGTTTCACTTCAACAAATAAGTGGGGTATCTTTTACTACACAGGTGCTGGATAGATTGCGATATTACCGATCAGTGACATTTATTCACAGATTGTCCATGAATATAGTTTTGATACTTGTTAAGTTTTTTACAAAATACACTTAAACTTTATTTTTAAATGTATCATTTCTTCCTTAAACGTTAATCATAAGGTGTTATATCCCCTGATATAAGAACCTACAAACATTCAGCATTTGTAGATGAAATAAATGTTCTACTGTTGTAGTTTTATTTGTCTCTATAATTCTCTTTTACCATGTTTAAAGGATTTCTTTGAGCTTACTAAGATATAGACAGCAAAATTTACTGAGATTTTTACATGAAATTCTGAGAAGATTCCCAATTTCAATTAAGATAGGCAAAATACAGATAAATTGCTCTAATAATTTTCTACTTTTTTCCTCAGTTGTAAGCTCAGGCTTATATGAAATTAGTACATAGTAGAGGAGCATATAGATATGAAGTTTATTTACTGAAAATAATCAACCTTTTCTCCCTAAGCAGGAAAGTTCTTGAGCAGATGAAGTATCATCTTTGTATGTGAAAGATCGGTTCAAGAAAAAAGGATAATTTCTTCTTCCGAATCTCACAGAAAACAGGACTAATTAATGCTAGAGCAGTTCTTAGAATATCTATCTCTGCCATATGATCTAGTTAAATTAAAAAAACTAAAAGCCTTTCTCTCAGTTAGGTTAACGCTTTGGTCTACTTTGTGTCACAAAATACAGAATTTTAAATTATTTTTAGTATTAAAATAGTGCCTTAATTCTACCAAATTTGAGACTCTTTGAGTGATCATTAGTAAACTAAGTAAAATGGTTCTTATTCTTTCCAGTCTGGTTGGTTTGGAAAGTCATTCATAGTACTGTAAATTGTTGGCTTTTTTAATTTATTTACTAGTAATTTTCTTCAATGGAAATAAGAATTTAAGTCCAAATCAATAACAATCATATAATCATATGAAAATAATGGTATTATGGAAATAACATGTGAAGTAAAAATATAACTGAATGACAGGTTATTTGATGCAATTTTGTTAAGCAGAAATAGCACTTTTAGTATGCATAACACAGAAATATGAAAGAAAAAGTAATTAGAACCATTAATTTACAAAAATATATTTTATGGGAGATAATATGAGCCTTTTTATAACATATATTATAAACACTTCTTTCAGATGTTTGGAAGCTATAATCCTCTGATTTTTTAATGGAAGCATTAAAAACCCTTTGGCTCTCAAATAGAACCAAGATTCCAGTATGCTAATGTTAAAAATAACCTCAAACAATACCCTAAAAAAATACTTCAACTTTCATTTCAGTGATTTTTTTCATAAGCCAGACCGCGTGCAGGGTCCTTAAAGACCCGTTCCTTTTCTGATTCCCTGACTCTTCACCATATAGCTATTCTTCTACACAAGCTGTTCTCTTTTCTGATAGCAATCTTTTCCTTGCTCAAGAGAGATGAACCTTAGGCAATGTCAAAAGTCATTGCCTCTTATCTTTCCACATTTCATTCTGAATCTAGCAATGAAACTACTGAATCAAACCAATGATGAATCCCTAGTGTGTATATATATCAATGTCTTACAACAGCAACAACAAAAGCTTAATCCCTGCAGAAATTCTATTAAACGATTTTCACAAAATTTGCCAACACAGATTGTGATCCTGCAATCACATATCCTAGGATACTGTAAACATAACTCTATGTGTAGATAACACCAATTATAGGAAAATATGCCGTTTTCTATTAAGAGGAAGTCAACAAAAAAACCATTGCTATCTCTTTTGCTAGGGATTCAGTTTACCCTGATTGCCACTACTGAAGAAGAGTTTGAGTGTATGAAAATATACAAGACTCCCACTGAGAAAGAGTAGCTTAGAAAGTGGCTCACCTCTCTCTTCTTACCAGAAGCACTAAATTCAGCAAGCTCCTCTCCAGAAATTTCTTGCCCCTTCCTTTCTTGATGATATATCTGTCTTCTCCAGTTTTCACAGTATAACTCATGTGTCACATTTTGGGCAACATCTACCATTCACGATTACAGTCCATAGGCAGGATAAACATAACTTTGAAGTGCAAAGTAATTATTTACTGGCTGATACAAACAGAGATAACTGAGAATAACAACCTAATATGCTAAGCATTAGTATGTTCACGCTTCTAGATACGGAATCCAATGAATCCTTGTCAGCTGGGTAGTCATTGCACAGGTGGTAAAAAATCAGTATCTGCTTCTCCTTGAAATGGAGATGATGTCTTGTGCTCTCCTGCTGTTGTACTAAAATTATACCCTTGTCCATTAGGACTTTATATCTTTCTACTTTGGTTACTTCAGTGTTTTTACTCTTGAAAGCTTGAAATTTTAGTCTGACAATCCTACCTTTACTGGTTTGGATTTGTTTGTTTGGTTTTTGTGTCCCAACTGCCTGCTACATTATATTGCATTGATATTCCACTAAACTAATCTCTCTTAAATGAAAAATGCTAAGTCTAAATTTTATAAACTCAAATGAATATGTAAAAAATAATAAAGGTATAAACTTACTAGGATGGAAACCTTTAAATTTCTTTAAAAATAAATAATAATAATAAAAAATAATAA
>NW_009701578.1:0-7084 GCF_000703405.1 Apaloderma vittatum
CAGGCCTCAGGTTATAACCCACCTAGGCTGCCTTAAAATAGAATTTGGGGCCAGGTTAGCCTAATTTCCCCCTTCTAAAAGGTGCGCATGCTTAAAAAAGTAGCTTAAGGAGCCGGAATTTTAGCATGGAACGTGTTAATTTGCCGTGAATAAAGGAGTCGCTCCTTGAGGCAAGCCTTGTTAGCTGTCTTGGTTAATAAATAACAGCTTCTTCACTAAAATCGAGTAACACTTGCATAAAATAGCCAAGGATCTGCTGTTGGTGACACAAGTGTGAGACGTGTTCAAGCCGTTCCATAAAGCCGGTGTAAATGTGTAGTTTGCGGTAAGGGGAGCTTTGGAAGTGCAGAAGGTTTGACAAGACTATTAAATAAATCATTATATAAACAGTTGGGAAGAGGCTGTAAATCTTTAAAAAACACACCCTGCTACGGATCAAAAATATCCCTCAAACTCTTGTTATTTCCAGGTTCTGACTCAAATTGAACACCTGGAAAATATTAGCAGTTGGCTTGGTCTCTGGCTATTGACAGCAAAAAAGTTTCCAGCTGCATTAATACCAAAATTGTACTCTAACTTACATGGTTTTTAAAAGGAGAGTGTACAACAGTTGCGTTCAAAAGTTTTTCTGACAGATCTTTGCTTAACTCAGCAGTCACACATTTGAGGACTCTGTCTGATGGTGCTAGCTGTCTTTCTAATATTTCTTTTTCAGGCCAAAGACATTCAACAGACTGCAAGTAATACTGCAACATTTGGTGAGAACAGCATCGGGTCTGAATAAGCTGGGAGCTTCTAAGTCTCAACTCCCCTGAGACAGGCAACACACGCAACTTCTAATGTGCCTGGTCCTAAATGCCCTTGTTACAGTTTCTGTCAGACTGTAAATTCAAGCTTGATTATTTTGGCCTTACCTACTTGTATAGTTAGATTCTGCGTCAGCTTCTGTATATTCCTTACATATCGTTCAGCCGTGAGTTTGAAATCAGTCGTGATTGATTTGTTTTCTGCTGTTAAAAGGTACAGACAAAGCCATGTGCACGTTGGAGCGTCAAACGGCCAGTAGAGACTGGTAAAACTGCCATTGTTATAATTGTTACAGGTATTTTCAGAATGTCAGTCGTAAAGAACTACGGTTTTGTGGTTTAATGTTTATGTGGTTTGTTTAATGAACTCAAATGCCATCGTCAAAGAGTGCATGGCTCAAAAACTTGCTTGAGGTTTGTTACTCTGGAGGACTCAAACCTCAACTGGTTTCAGTAGAAAGTGCAAATAAAATGTGAAGTGCAGTGAAAGCCTTAGCATACAATTTCAAAATGCATGTTTTATTATCTTAGATAGTGCCCATTTTCATAAACACTCCTGTACGCATGTTACTCAAGGCATGTAAGTGATGCCATTTGCTTTGTTTGTTTGTTTTTGCATGTACAGAAAATGTCTAAGCACACAGATTCGACAGCTGAAGTGTTGCTGGAGAAGAGAGGAAGTGCAGGAATAATAACTTTGAACAGACCCAAAGTTCTCAATGCCCTAACCTTTTCTATGATCCGACAAATTTATCCACAAATAAAGGTTAGTAGATCCGCTTCTACCTGTCCACTATGCATACGTTATCTAAAACCAATTTTAAAATTCAGTCTGACGCTTACTGGTGTAGTGATTTAAAGAATGAAAGCCTGTGTGAGCTCAGATTTGTAGGATGGGAAAGAACAGTTTCAAGCAAGTTAGAAAGAAGAGAAGATACGTCAAAGAAAGAAGCTGTCAGGACAAGTTGAATTTAGCATCTGGCCAGATAAAGAGGCACCCAAATTAAAACCAGAACTGAGTTAAACCCAAGCAGTGCTTGGTGTTCATCCATTCCTTTTGGCAACACCCAGCTGGGCAGTCGGCACACATGAGTTGCAGGCTGTGCTGTGGTGTTGTCTCCTGCGTGTTCTGTGGGAAGGCTGCATGACTGAAATAAAAGGTACCAGCCATCAGGAAACAAGGTGCTGTCAGTGTCATTCCCTGAAGAAGAACTTTATGGTTTCACAGGCAGTGTTTCTACAAGCTAGTCGAGTAATGTGGAATTCCAAGCACGCAGATAGGCCTGTTCAATTTAATGATACTCTTTGTCATATGCACAAATTCAAACGTACTAGACACCAGTATTTATTAGATAGTTGCCTGCCTCTTGGTACAAGGTTGCACTGCAAATTTTTGTGCTCCTTGCAGAACATTTAAAGAGAGAAAAACCATAGTGCTGAGTATTGGGCTTTATTTGAAGCACAACCCTAAACGGTGGCATAATTTTAAATATAGTTGCTGGTAAACAGATATGTCTTTTATCTGGGTAAATTTGCTTGAATAAGGGATATATAAACATAGTTTAAGGGGAGGAAAAAGCCTGTAAAAGGAATCTTTTTCTTGATATGGCTGCGCTGCTGCTGAAGTCTTGTACTGGTGTATTTAATTCAGAAAAACACCCCACACACAGTCTTCGTACCTTGCAAAACATCTGTGGACAAATGGATTTGATCCAGTGCTTGATTAGCAATTATTGCAGTTATTTTGGCAAAATGTTGTTTTCCTTGCCAGGCATCTTATGTTTACACAACTTTCATGATCTGGCTTGAAACATTGTTATTACATCTTCCATATTCCCAGCCCGCTGCCCCAGCATTGTGTTTTTCTTTTATTTGTTTTGGGGCAGCTGTGCTGATCTCTGATGTCAAGGTTGAGGAGGGTGCAGGAGTGGCAGAAAGACATTTAGCTGTCAAACTTGAGTTTAGGGCAAACTATTTTAAGTTTGGTTTCATTTGCTTTTTGAAAATATGAAAGAAGAATTACAGACAGTATGTTTTACACAGGCTTTAATCTTACGTGGAAACATTTTCTTCTTTTCAGACTTGGGAGCAGGATCCTGAAACTTTTCTAATAATTATAAAGGGCACTGGTGGAAAAGCTTTTTGTGCTGGGGGTGATATCAGAGGTAAGGCCTGTCGTCACTTAAAACGTTTGACATATCTTTGCCAGTTACTGTTTAGTGTTGATTTCCTTTATGTACTGTGGCTCAGGTGAGCTGCACAATAGCAGGAGATTTTTTGCACTGACTTCTGATACCTCGATGTGCAGGTGCTATTTATTTGTCAGGAAACAGCTGTTGGCACATTGTATAAAAAAGTAAAAATTGGGTTTTTATGAATAACTGTTAATAGCAGCCAAGCATTCCTGGGAAGAGAGGCTTCTTGTCTTTACTTTTTTAGGCTTCAGAGTCTTCAGTATGATCGGTTTTAAGGGAGTGTTCTATATACTGATAAAAAATATCACAAATAAGACTGCCAGATGTCAGAAAGGGTTTCCTGGCGTAGAAAATGGACTGCATTCTCACCAATATGGGGACAAAGCCTCCAGCATAACAGGATTGACTCAGATGAGAAACTTAACATTCATGTTTAAGTTTGAGCAAGTTTTCTCAAATCAAATAAATCAGGATTAAATTATTTGATTTCTGTAGGGGAAAAAATGACATAATGTGATACTAAGTTTTTATTTGTGTTTTCTATTAAACTTATAGTTATCTTCAGACTTTTTATTTCTCTTATAGTTATCTTCAGACTTTTTATTTCTCTTAAGCCATCGCAGATGCAGGAAAAGCTGGAGATAGAATGACACAAGATTTTTTCAGAGAAGAATATACCCTGAACAATGCCATTGGTATGTTTAATAGCAAATTCTGAAGCGGTACAGATTTCATAGCACTGGCTTTGAACATAAATTCACTTTCTCCTTTTCTGATCTAGAAAAGACTATGATAACTTGTTTTTGATAATTTGTTTATGATAATTTGTTATGTTTGAGCTGCTGTGATAGCTATCTTACCCATCCTCTAGTTCTGGGTAGTTTTATTTCTGCTGTGGACAAATTAAGTCTTAGACGCAGACCGTGCAGTTCTGCACTAAGTATCACTGATCTACTTCAAAGAAGACCCAAGATAAAAATAGGTGCGTGGAGAATTGTTAGCATTCAGTCAGAAAGCGGAAGATCAAATTATGTTAAAGCTTGCTGTTTAAATAAACTGAATAATCGAGGTAGGAGTTAACTGCTTTATTGTCTTAAAAAAGGCACCGGGTAAAGTTTAGTGGGGTTAAAGATATTAAGAAAGGTTATTAATTCTTTGGGGTAAGAGTTGAGTGTTTTGGTGAGAAGAAATTTCTCCAAACGTACTTTAATTGAATACAGTTTGAGTTTTTATTCGCTGTATCCAGTGTTAGTCGCTACGGGAGGAGGTGAACATGTCAACTTAGATTGACAGAGGAGTGTAGAGTTTTAGATTAAGACTAATTTCAGAAAAGTTACTGTACTTCACTGGACAGAGTTTCCAGTTTTAGCATTTTACCTTTCTTGCCTTCATCAAGAAAAACAGTTTAAGGTTTCATGTGCTTGGGAAAAAATAAGTATTACTATCACAGTTGGAAATCCAGTTCAAAGACTAGCATCTACAGCCCATGCATTAGCTTATATGTTCATGTAAGAGCAAAGTTAAAAACGCAGTTTTATTTCCTGGCTAGTAATTTAAAGGATTGAACTGCCTTTTAAAATAATTCCTTTTGTTTTTAAACAAGTATCTAGAGTTGCTGCAGAAAAAGCCAGCAGTGAGGTTGCGCCAGGTTTCCTGTATCAGCAGCCTGACTGAACTGTTCAGTGTGACCTGAAAACACTGAATACGAGGCAGCGGTTTCATTCGCAGTGAATTTCTGAATCTTTCCCGGAATGGTAACCGCAAGGATCGGGTTTTCAGTTTTATGCCTGCTAAAGGCCCCAGCTGATAAAGTTAAAAGATTAAACCGTGGTACTTCGGGATGTTAGCATCTCCACCTGCCTGTGCCACATCCAGGGATGCGATGTGCAGCGGAATTGGTGAGACAGGACATTTTTTGTGCTGCAGTAGTTTACAGTCACATTTTGGCAGAAACCTACCAATGCATCTGGCTTTGTAGGGAAGTGCCGGTACACCCTCTGCGCTGCCAGTGCAGGCTGTGGGGTGCACTGAAAGGGAAACTTGTGTTCCAACATCCTACAAAGATATTTCTAATAACCAGATGTGGCAAAAGTGTCAGGTGCTTGCACAGCAAACAGTCTGACGTTTGATGGTCGTGCAATGTTCTCTTACAACACTCAAAAGCAGTAAGTCAGTGACTGCTGTTTCCTTTCATTGCTTAAAAATTACATGAAGTAGCTTTATTATAAGTGGATTTTACTGTTTAATTTACCACTAACTCTCTCTTGCTTTTGCTAAAGTTAAGGCGTGAGGAAATGTGTCATGTATACGGTCAGTCACAGGTCCACTCTTTTGAAAAAAAGTATGATTTTTTTTTCCTTTAAATTTCTTGCAGGCACTTGCAAGAAGCCGTATGTGGCACTTATTGACGGCATTACAATGGGAGGGGTAAGTTAAGTACCGTGGCGTGATATCTGATATAATCTGTTTTAAAATAATGTAACATTATGGATTTGAGTTGACTAAAGCGTACATGTGGCATTTCAAACAATTCAAGAACGAGCATCATAATCTGAACCTTTGTCTCTTGCTTGTCAGGGTAGATTTCTGTTCTTCTCGTGCAACTGCTTTCTCTGAGGATCTCGTGATCGTGTTGAGAGAAAGAGCAGAATCCTGGCACCTTAGAACACTACCCTCACAAAAGTTTTTGGAATACTGAAGTGTGAGTTTGTAGATCGTGCAAGAGCCGAGAAGTATTTTCCACGCAAAACGTATTAAAAAAATAGAACTATAAAGGACGAATCTTTGAACAACCAGCAAAAAAGTAATTCTAAGCTATTCTTTAACAGACATTCATGAGCTTTGTATTTTTCCAACAAATAATCTGGAACTGTATCCACTTTCTCACCTCTGCAGTATTCCTAAAACGTGAGTTATAAGATCCTGACTTCCCCCACCCTCGCAAGGCCACGCCTCATTACTAAAGCAGCACAGAGACAACTCCATCACTTTGGTACTGGGTACTAATAATTGTTTCAGCAATTGTTGGCTCTAAACACCGCGAGTAGGTAGTTAAAAGGGCAATACCTTGCTTTTCTACATGCTAAAAAAGCTGTTCTCTTCAGTTTGACGTCTGTATTTGCATCGTGGCGGGGAGTAGAATACAATAATCCTACATTATTTTGAGCAGTGATTTTGACAGTGAAGCCCGTTTGCCGTAGCATCACGCTGAGTTACATCGTTTTTTTGCACATCAGTATGATCTGGCTGTACAGCCAAATTAAGTTTGTCAAAGACAGGATGCAAGAATTGGAACGCTACATGATCCATCATGTGTCATGACTCTCCCCTTTCTGTCTTCCTTTATACATTTCGTCTGTTTTGGTTGTGGTGTTTTCAGCTGGTGATCTAAACACGCAACAGATCTCTTCCCCTTTGCATCTCTGCTACCAAGCCTCAGAGATCTCAGCTAAATAGCTGTTTTCACCCCACAATCTAGGATCCATAAATTGTTTCCAGCATAAAGGGGACTAGACTTGCAGCTCTTCTTGTAGAAAAATATTTTTATTGAATAAAGGAGACCGGAAGATTTGTGGATGAGAGATAGGAAGTCTATTTGTTGTATGGAGTTTTGAAGAGTAGCGTGCAACGTCATTTTGGACGTCCCGTAAGATTGCTCGTTACGATTGTGGCCTAAGCAGGATTAAATTTGCTCCTTTGAAAGGAAAGTATTTCTTTGGGCCAAGAAGAGCATAGGGGAGTCAGATGATCCTGTATTACTCGACTTCTTTATTAGTTCCCATTCTTTTAAAGGGCTTTGAAAAGACAGCAGTTGGTATGAAATTTTAGTTGGGTACCCAATTTTAGTGTAGGGTGCCCAAATTTCAGTGGGGCCTGGGAAGGGTTTAGTTGCCGCTAGCCTTTTATGAAGACATAACCAGGTGGATGGGTGGTGGCCACGCAGTGGATGTGGTCTATCTGGATATCAGCAAGGCATTTGACACCATCTCCCACAGCATCCTCATAGGTAAACTGAGGCAGTGTGCTCTGAATGACCAAGTAGTGAAGTGGGTTGCTGGAGAGCAGTGCAGGGGAAAGGGCCCT